>NW_016107412.1:208394-235301 GCF_001604975.1 Cebus imitator | reverse complement strand
AAAAAAAAAAAAAAAAAAAAGTAAAAGTAGTGGGCTTGGACTTCAAAAAACAAGAAAACAACGTCTCCCAAAAATGTTCCAGAGGAAAAATGAAAGATAGCTTTTCAGATTTTTTTTCCCCCACAGAAACATTGCAGAGCTCTTTCCTTTGCTTTTGAGTTTGGAGTGGGGTCAGGGGAGATGGGAAGCTTGTTACCAGAAATAGAAAAGGTATTTTCCCTCAGTTAGCGGGAAAAAAGGCAGAAGAGGTCCCAAAACAGTGGTTTCTTCAGCCGCCTCTGTGGTGAGAACAGAAAATGTGTGTGAAATGTTTTGTGGAGAGCCTCACAGTGAAATACTCATGGGGAAAGACCCTTGAATTTGTCCTCTCTGACCTGTCCAGGGAATGACTTGGCTCGCTGGAAAATGTTTCCCTGGGGAGACCAGCACAGCCACTTCCTTTGGCCGTGTCTACCCTCGGGATTCCAAAATGAACCTCAGCTTCCTTGTGGCTGTTTTCCACTGCAGGGAATGTAGGAAACAGACTGGAGTAAAATGGGGTGGGCAGGGCGGGGGGAGAGAGGACACGCAGCCTGCAGGAAGCCTGTGTACCTTCGGGGCAGACTCCACAGTCAGAGCTCAGCCAGTGGTGACTGAGAGACTGTCCCTGTTGGGGGCACTGGGATCCCAGAGCCCCCAGTTCCAGGTACCACCTGCACACAGCTCAGGACTCTTCTAGAATTAGTATTCACTTTCTTAAGCTAGGCTTTCAGTTTCCTAATCAAAGTGGGTGCTTAAACTCACAGATCCCTGCAAGTCCCAGCTGGAAGGGTCTTAGCAGCTGCCCAAACCCCTCAGTTCACTGTTGAGAAAAAAAAAAAAAAATAGGCCTGTAAAGGAAAAGAAACTTACTCAAGACCACCAGCAAGTCCACCACTTGGCTTCTGCCAAGCCTGGAACCCAGGTTCCCTCTTCCCAGTTCTTACCCTGGTGTGCTGCTCCAATAGTTAGTGGGAATTAGGGGAATTAGCCTGATGCAGTGGGAGGAACATGGGTTCCGGATGCTGTGTCCTTGACCTTGCCACTTCTTTGATCCTCTGCTTCCTCATCATTACAATGAGGATAATAGTACCTGCCTCAAAGAGCTATTCTGAGGTTTATTAGAGATCCTCCATACCTGATGCTTAGCATAGTGCATAGCACATAGGAAGTCCCCCATAAAATACAGCGCTTCTTAGTATCCTTATCCTTATGAGCAGGGCTTATTGCAAGGGCCTCTTATTCCTCCACTACACAGGTATCTACTGAGGGCACATCTGTTTAGCAGGACCCAGGGCCCATCCCTGACCTTGGGGGCTCACAGTCTGGTTGTGGAGACATAGTAAGCAGGGGGTGACAGTACTGTGGATAAGCTGTCCAGTGTGAAACCAAGTGAGGCTGGCAGGCTACAGGTGTGAGGTGGCTCATAGAGCTTGCACAGTCAGAGAGGGATTCCTGGAGGAAGACCTAGTTAACCATTCCCTGCTGGATGAAAAGGAGTTGGCCGGGTAAACAGTGGGCGGAGGGAATACATAAGAACCTGGAGGAGAGAGAAAACCTAATGAGTCCAGAGCATGGGAACAGGGGAGACAAGACAGTGAGTCTGATGGGGGTGATGTGGGTGAACGCAGGTCACCACTCCTACAGTGGAGCAGAGAGGGTGGTTGGCAAGGCCAGCTGTTTTGCAGATCCACCAAGGCCTGACAGACATCACTTCAAGACCTCCCATAGCTTCCCTATCCAGAGAATCACATGGAGCATTGGCCTGTGTGACATGGGCAAGTCCCCTCCCATCTCTGGGCCTCAGTTGCTCTATCTGTAAAAAGAGCAGAAGGGGAAATAGGATCCCTCAGACCCCGCCCCATAGAAGCACCTCACTTCCTTTGGGACCAGCCCAGCTCCCTGTGGAATGCATTTCCCTCCTGCCTGTGTTTTGCCAGGGCCCTGGAGAACGGGGCCTTTCCTCTTCCCTCTTCCCTCTAAATCCTGGGTCAACTCCAGCCTGTGTCATATTTTTGTCATGATCGAGCCCCCATCTTTACTGTTTCTGCTCTACAGAAACCCTTGACCTGGGGCCAAAGGAGAGGCGGCCAGCCCCTACCCTGGGAGGGGGCCAGGGTGAGAAAGGAGGGGGTGGAGAGCAGCTCCCCGAAGAATAGTGCAGAAAAGGTCGGCAGAGGCTCCCTGGCCCTGGTCGCACGGCTGTCATCCAGCAAACGTGGGCCGAATTGAACTGCATCCAGCGGGTTGTTTAGACTGAACAGAAGGGAACTGGTGTCTCTGCAGGCCCAGTCCCAGCTGGAGGTGGTTTGCATGGAAGACATTGCCATCTGGTGGTCACTTCTGTGCTGAGCCCTGAGCCCTCACTTCTGGGATGTGATGCCCAACCACCAGCCTCTCCTGGCATGGGGGTCCCTCAGCTCTCCCTTCTTCCCCACAGGTAATGGACAGCTCAATGCCGCTGATTGGAGAGCACGTGGAAGAGGACAAACAGCTGATGGCCGACCTTGTTGTCTCCAAAATGAGCCAACTCCTGATGCCAGGAGGCACAGCGCCCTCGCCCCTGAGACCTTGGGTAAGACCCTCAGGATCGAAGGAGACTCTGTAGCCATGAGAAATGCCAGGCTCTCTGAAAAAGGGGATCCCCTGGATCCAAAGGAGATACCCCAGGAAGAAACTACCTTGGCGAGAAGGAACGGGGAAGGCCAGACGTGGGGGAGAGCTTCCACAGCTTGCCCCAGTGGGGGAATTTTGGAGGCATTTTGGGGCCCCTTCCCTTGCTCACCATTCTGGGGAAAACAGTCTTGTCTCAGGTGGCCTTTGGGCATCTGTGGGCAGAGATGATTGACTGCCGTCCCTTCCATGCCCTCGGTGCCGGGCCTGAGCAGGATGTGTGTGCGTGCATGTGTGAGACCATATGGATACACAGGCCCTCTGTGTGCTCCCAGGGAACCAGTCAATGGACACCATTGTGTCTCCCATTTCCCCAACCTCGATGAGCTCCCACATCACTCTTCCCCTCCCCTCCACAGTTCCCAGCAGGGACGACCAGACTGCTCTCCAAAGAATTTGCCAGCTCCCCAGCTTTATGTAAAAGCAAGTACCCAAACCTTCACCTCCCACCCAGATTTCCCCACAGAAGGTGATCTATGATAATAGACATCAAAATCATAGTTATTATACTGATGGGGCTGGGAAGGCTCATGGCGCAGGCTTCACCACGGGGAAGGGCTTATGTCTTGATCTGGGCAGTGGTTACACCAATGTATACACATGTAGAATTTCACTACACTGTCCACTCCAGAACTGTACACTAAAAAGATCTTCATAAATGCTGCCTTCTCACCCAGGAAGTAAAGGGCTGTGGTGATACCAACAGGCTTCTTTTCTCTTCTACTCTAGGCTCCACAGACTAAATCAGTGAAATCTCCAGGGCAAGCCCAGCTGGGGCCTCAGTTAGGACAGCCCCAGCCACGCCCACCTCCGCAAGGTAGGACCCAGGACGAGCCACTCAGAGAAAGTACGCCACGAGGGTACTGAAATGCACTGAGAGATCCACATGTGATTCCCACAGGGGCTCTGGGAAACTGCATCTAAATACTTTATCCTCAGAATGAATGAGACTATGGGGTTGGTCAACCTCTTTAAAAAGTCAAGAAAGAGAAGGAAAATAGAAGGTTAATTTATTAAGTACCTACAATGCAACAAGCACTGTGCCAGGGAATGTCCCACCTATTTCCTCACTTTTATTTTCCCCAGCCATCGTACAGTGAAAACATCAGTATTTTCTTTTTTCTTTTTTTTTTTTTGAGACAGAGTCTTACTCTGTCACCCATGCTGGAGTGCAGTGGTGTGATCTTGGCTCACTGCAACCTCCACCTCCCAGGTTCAAGCGATTCTCCTGCCTCAGCCTCCTGAATAGCTGGGATTACAGATGCACAGCACCACACCTGACTAATTTTTGTATTATTAGTAGAGACGGGTTTTCACATTGGTGGCCAAGCTGGTCTCGAACTCCTGACCTCAGGTAATCCACCCACCTTGGCCTCCCAAGTATTTCCTTTTTACAGAGAGGTAAAAGTTGAGGCTTTGCCCAGGGAGGCAGAAAATGGTAGGTTTACAAGTCTGGCCTTTCAGACCTTCTAGAAAGTATTTATTCATAGCAATGAGTGGTGCCTGATGATAGATTTGTGAGTCAACCAGCTAGAGTAAGAAAGAAAGAAAAATGGAACATCATCTAAACCTTGGCCACGAAATTCCTCTTCAACTATATTCCAGCATTACTACACCACACAAGTGCCACCACTTATTAGAGAGTGGACACACTGTTGATAAAAGGATGAAACACAATCATGGCAATGGCTAACTTTCTCCACAAATGTCAGCTGCTCCAGTATTCTTGCATGCAGGCCTTGAGAGAAATCCGCCCTGTATCCTCTCGCAATCAAAACCTCCCAGACACACTGGCTGTAGCACCAACATGGAGCTTCAGAGCACCTGTGCATGAAGAAACCAAAGCAGGCAGTTTCACTGCAATCTTTCAAGGATCTTCTTAAAAACATATCAGAAAGAAGTCATTACTATCATGTGGCCTTCCTGGTCACTGTTATTAAAAGCAACCAATTCATTACTTCTTGAAAAAAAGTCAACCTTGGCCACCAAATGGCTTCCTCTTGCACAGGTTTTTGATAAAATGTCTCATTCATCTTCCTTGTGTATGTTTCTCTTTCTGGAAAACAGAAGATATTTTTAAGAAAAGGAAAACTGTGTAATTGTACACAACTGAATATAGACATACCTCAGAGATATTGCAGATTCAGTTCAAGACCACCCAGTATAAAGTAAATATCACAATAAAGTGAGTCACACAAATGTTTTGGTGCATATAAAACTATGATTATACTATACTGTAGTCTCTTAAGTGTACAATAGCATTATGTCTGAAAAAACAAAGTACATACCTTAATTATAAAATGCCTTATTGCTAACAATCATCCGAGCCCCAGGTGAAGAGTAATCCTTTTGCTGACAGAGGGTCTTGCCTCAATGCTGATAGCTGCTTACTGACCAGGGTACTGGTTGTTGAAGCAAGGGGGTGGCTGAGGCATTTTTTAAAAATAAGGCAACAGTGAAGTCAGCTGCATGAATTGACTCATCCTTTCACAAAAGATTTCTCTGCAGCACTTGATGCAGTTTGATAGCATTTTACCCATAGTAGAACTTCTTTCAAACTTGGAGTCAATCTTCTCAAACCTGCTGCTGCTTTATCAGCTAAGTTTATGTACTATTCTAAATCCTTTGTAGTCTTTTCAACAATCTTCATAGCATCTTCACCAGGAATAGATTACATCTCAATAAATCACTTTATTTGCTTATCCATAAGAAGCAGCTCCTCATCCAGTCAAGTTTTGTTTTTTGTTTTTTGTCTTTTTTTGAGATGGAGTCTTGCTCTGTCACCCAGGCTGGAGTGCAGTGGTGCCATCTCAGCTCACTGCAACCTCCGCCTCCCAGGTTCAAGTGATTCTCCTGCCTCAGCCTCCTGAGTAGTTGGGATTACAGGTGCGTACCACCACGCTCAGCTAATTTTTTGTATTTTTAGTAGAGATGGGATTTCACTGTGTTGGCCAAGATGGTCTTGATCTCTTACCTTGTGATCCACCAGCCTTAGCCTCCCAAAGTGCTGGGATTGCAGGCGAGAGCCATCGTGCCTTGCCCCATCCAAGTTTTATCATGAGGCTGCAGTAATTCAGTAACATCTTCAGACTTCACTTCTAATTTTAGTTCTCTTGCTGTTTCCACCACATCTTCACTTACTTCCTCCACTGAAATCTTGAACCCCTCAAAGTCATCCATAAGGATGGGAATCAACTTCTAAACTCCTGTTATGTTGATATTTTGATTCCCTGCTATGAATCCCAAATATTCTTAATGGCATCTAGAAAGGTAAATCCTTTACAGAAGGTTTTCAATTTCTTTTGCCAAAATCGATCAGAGGAATCACTGTCTATGCAACTATAGCTTTATGAAATGTATTTTTAAAATAATAACACCTCAAATTCAAAATTACTCCATCCATGAACTGCAGAATAGATGTTGTATTAAAAGACATGAAAACAAAATTATCTTGTAAATCTCCATCAGAATTATTGCATGGACAGATGCATTGTCAATGAACAGTAATATTTTGAAAAGAACCTTTTTTCTGAACAGTAGGTCTCAACAGTGGGCTTAAAACATTCAGTAAACCATATTGTAAATGCTATGCTGTTATCCAGTCCTTGTTGTTCCATTTACGAAACACAGGCAGAGTAGATTTAGCATCATTCTTAAGGGCCCTAGGATTTTCACAATGGTCAGTGAGCACTGGCTTCAGCTTAAAGTGACCGGCTGCACTAGCCCCAATAAGCGAGTCAGCCTGTCCTTTGAAGCTTTGAAGCCAGGCATTGACTTCTCCTCTTTAGCTATGAAAGCCCTAAATAGTATCTTCTTCCAATAGAAGACTGTTCCATCTATACTGAAAATCTGTTGTTTAGCACAGCCACCTTTGTCAACTATCTAAACTAGATTTTCCTGATAACTTGCTGCAGCTTCTTCATCAGCACTTGCAGCTTCACCTTGCAGTTTTATGGAGACAGCTTTCCTTAGACCTCAGGGACCAACATCTGCTAGCTTCCAACTTTTCTTCATGGCTTTCTCACCTCTCAGCCTTCATAGAATTGAAAGTAGTTAGGGCCTTGCTCTGGATTAGGCTTTGGCTTACGGCAAAGTTGTATCTGGTTTGATCTTCTATCCAGACCACTCAAACTTTTTCCATATCAGCAATGAGGCTGTTTTGATTTCTTATCATTTGTGTGTTCACTGGAGTAGCACTTTTAATTTCCTTCGAGAATTTTTCGTTCACATTGACAACTTAGCTAACTTTTTGGTGCAAGAGGCCTAGTTTACAGTTTGTCTTGGCTTTCTACATGTCCTCCTCACTAATCTTAATCATTTCTATTTTTTTCTTTAAAAGTAAGAGATATATGACTCTTCCTTTCACTTGAATATTTAGAGGCCATTGTTGGGTTATTAATTGGTCCAATTTGAATATTGTGTCTAGAGGAAAGGGAGGCCCAAGGAGAGGAAGAGGGACAGGGAAATGGCTAAATGGCTGGTAAATGGAGCTGCCAGACCACACACATTTATCAAGTAAGTTCACTGCCTCTTTTTTTTTGAGGCGGAGTCTTGTTCTGTCCCCTAGGCTGAAGTGCAGTGGCATGATCTCAGCTCACTGCAACCTCTGCCTCCTGGGTTCAAGTGATTCTCCTGCCTCAGCTGGGACTACAGGCGTGTGTCACCACACCCAGATAGTTTTTTGTATTTTTAGTAGAGACGGGGTTTCACTGTGTTAGCCAGGATGGTCTGGATCTCCTGACCTCATGATCTGCCTGCCTCGGCCTCCCAAAGTGCTGAAATTACAGGCGCGAACCACCGCGCCTGGCCAGTTCACTCTCATATATGGGTGTGGTTCATGGCACCCCAAAACAATTATTAACACAATAGTATCAAAGATCACTGATTATAGTTTACCATAACAATATAATAAAAATTTAAAAGTGTGAAATTTGTGACAGTTGCCAAATGTGATGCAGAGACACGAAGTGAGCACACTTCGTTGCTGGGAGAACAGCACTGACAAACTTGGTCAATGCAGGGTTGCCACAGCCCTCCAATTCTGAAAAAACATGGCATCTGCAAATTGAAATACGACAAAGTATGCCTGTGTAAATGCACATCACTATTCTCCCTCAGGCAGATCTAGTGTGTTTGAATCCAGTTCCATGTCTCACTACCTTTACAGTGAGAGTGTAAAGTTTCTTCTTTACAAAGAAGCAAATCACATTACTTCTCTGGGCCTCAGTTTCTTCAGTGTAAAGGAGGAAATAACAGCTGCCATGTTTAAGGATGGGGTCTTTGTCCATGAGATAAGTGCAGGTAAAGCAATTAGCAAGGTACCAGACACAGAGGTAGTACTTAGAAGGTGTTACTTCTTACTACTAATAATTTACTATTAATAGCTATGACATCATGCTTACTATTAATAACATGTGTCTGATACATATTGCTTTTCATGGTTTATTATTATTATTATTATACTTCAAGTCCTGGGATACATGTGCAGAACGTGCAGGTTTGTTACATAGGTATACATGTGCATGGTGATTTGCTGCACCCATCAACTCGTCAATCCTTATAAGTAATGCAGTGCCCCCATGCCCAGCAACAATTCTATAGTAATAAGTGTTCCAAAACTACATTTTCCTCACTCTACCAGGCTCCTGGCTGTGCCTCTGCCCCACACCCTCCTCTCTCCTCTGCCCTGGGACCTACTTTTTAAAAGCACATTTGAACAGAGCCCTTTTAAAACAGAGAGCTACTGTACTCTAATTTCCTCTCTGGCCCACAGTAAAACATGCTTGATAAAGAGATATTATTTTAAGGGAAATGAGGCTAAACACACTTTTAGTGAGTTGAAAAACAATCAATTTAAAACCAATTAAGGTAATTAAAGAAAAATCCCAGTGAATTAACACTCAGATTAAAAATAACAAGGCTAATTAAAAAACAACGCTTTCATTGAATTCCCCAATTAACAAGATCACATTATTATTTGAACTTGCTGTTCATTTCAAGTTGGTAAAAGTGAAATTTTCTTTTAATAAGCTTCATTATTGGCACTATTTCTGTGCTTAGGCAAATACTTTCTATATATAAGTTATTTTTTGTATGTGCTCAAATAAAAAATACTAAATTGTTTGCTTTGCCAAGAAGCTACAAGAAATAACTAGGGCGGGGGTTCCATGGTGTAATAGTTAGCACTTTGGACTCTGAACCCAATAACTACTGTGTCTCTTGATAAATCCCAGGTGTATTGTAGGAACTCAACAAAGAGTTAATGAATTAATGAATGGGTATCCAGATTTTCTAAGATATCAACCTGGGAAGGGGAGTGAGTCAAGGAAAACTGAAGATAAAAGTAGAAAACAAATGTTTTCTTTGAACTGCAGTAGGTTTAGAAAACCCAAAAGTAACCAACATTTAAAAATCAGGAGGTGGGCTGGGCACAGTGGCTCACGCCTGTAATCCCAGCACTTTGGGAGGCCGAGGCAGGCGAATCACAAGGTCAGGAATTCGAGACCAGCCTGGCCACCATGGTGAAACGCTGTTTCTACTAAAATGTAGCTGGGCGTGGTGGCACACACCTGTAATCTCAGCTACTCAGGAGGCTGAGGCAGGAGAATCTCCTGAACCTTGGAGGCGGAGGTTGCAGTGAGCCGAGATCATGCCACTGCACTCCAGCCCAGGCAACAGTGTAAAACTCTGTCTCCAAGAAATAAAATAAAATAAATCAGGAGGTGTTACTTAAACATCTAGACTTCCAGCATCTCTTGACAGCACAGAAGCTCTAGAAACAATGAGCCTGTGTTTCTGTACAGCAGCTGTCCCTGGTGTTACTAACAGCAGCTCCCTTGGGCAGAGCAAGGGCTCCTAGGGGCTCCTGCATTTGCCTCCAGCCCTACTCCTCACTCCCATAGTAACAGGGAGCAGCAATTGCTATGTTCTTTGTGCTTGCACCTCTTTAAAGAAATAGTTCTCTGGACTATGTTTTTATCTCAAGTGGGAAAATTTTTGGAAGCCACATTACTCTTCTTATATTTGCCTGCTTTATTTATTTACATACCTGGCTGGCCCTAGAGGTGTTTGAGTTTGAAATAAATATGACCACCCATCTACTGGGATTACACAGTCATGAAAGAGCTAATGAATGCAAGCTGTGTAACACAATCAGCTGCTAAACTGCTGCTGCAATGTAATCCAATTTCTTGTTCCACAAGCTTACGAAAATGTTCAGATTGGGAAGGATGTTTGATGTACAGTCCAATGACCTCATTTTACAAACGAGGGCCCAGAAGCCCAGAGAAGGGGAGTGACTTACCCATGGTCACACAGTGAGTTAATGGTAAGGCTTTGAGTTAGGACCTGAGGCTCCTTGTGCCAGTGGGGAGTCAGGGCCACAAGACTCCACAGGTCATGGAGGTTATACAGATGGCATGTCCTCTGAAAATGTGCTCAGCTGACATGACATGTGATAGGGAGGCTGGCTGAAATCTAGTCCTTGCTCCCTGGGCATCTGGCTCTGAGCTGCTTCTGCTGAAGGAAGCCACCTTTTCTTAATTAGCAATACAGATGTTATGAGGACTCAGGGCATCCCTGTGTGGTATAGTTTTTAAAAAGGAAAAAGAAACAAAACAGGGCTTTTGAGTCAAAGAGATCTAGGTTTGAATCTGGACTTGTCTCCTTATTCGTAGTGACATCTTAAGCAAGTCACAATATAGCTGGGTCTCAGTTCCTTTGTAAAAATGGGGGCCAAGCACAGTGTCTCACACCTGTAATCCCAGCACTTTGGAAGGCCAAGGTGGGAGAAGTGCTTGACACCAGCAGTTCAAGATCAGCCTGGGCAACATAACGACATCCCAAATCTACAAAAAAAATGAAAAGTTGTGGTGGGCCTGTAGTCCCAGCTACTCAGGAGACTGAGGCAGGAGGATGGCTTCAGCCCAGGGGTCCAAGGCTGCAGTGTGACCATGCCACTGCACTCCAGCCTGGGTGACAGAGACCCCATCTCTTTAAAAAAAATTACACATATACATACATACATACACACACACACACTATTAAAATTATGCTTAACTATTTCTTTTTACTTTTTAAAGTGTGCCCACTAGAAAATTTATAATTACACATGGCTCTCTGTAGACTTCCAGAGGCAGCACTCCCATGGCCGGGGGTAGGGGATGAGAATCATGCCTAACCCACAGAGCTGTTGTGAGGATGCCCAGTCCAAAGCTAGCGACATAACAGATGCTCAGTAGGACCCCCATTGTTAAAGGGCCACAGAAATGGGTTCCAGCACCATTTAATTCTTGGTCTCCTAACCTGCCTAAAGTGCTCTCAAAAAAAAAAAAAATGTGGCAGGAATAACCCCAGCACAAGCCCACTCTCCCAGCTGCAGCAGGTCCTAGGGAGAAGAGACCAGCGGGCAGCCAGTCAGCTTTGGCAAAATGCAATTCACCATCAACAGTGCTGACCCCCAGAATTTCAGGGCGAGGAGAGTGTCCCTTGATGGTTTTGGGCCTTGAAATTCTACTCAAAGTCATTTCTGAGTGGCTACAACATCCCCAAGCTTAGATGCCCCTTGGCTTGCATGAGAAAGCCCGTGTGCCCTGTGTGGTGACAGGGAGAAACCAAGATTCTCTTTGAGCTTTCTGCGGCTACTCTTCCAGTTGGAAAACCTTATAAGACTCAGTCTCCACCAATATGTGATGAGAAGAATGGTATCTTCCGCACTGGCCTCTCTAGATCAGATGACATGCTGCTTTTGAAAGTTCTTGGAAAAGTTTAGAGAGCAACCCAAAAAGTAAGAGTTAATTCTTTTCATTGTTTCCAAAGAAATACATCTTCAGTGTGGAAGATATCAGTGAGAAAAAAAGAGAATTAAAATCCTTCATAATCTCACCACTTTTGTAATTATTATTAGTGCCTCATTACTCAAAGTAGGATGAGCTGGGAATCCATTAGAAATCTAGAATCGCAGACCCTGCCTATGGTAGTCTTGTCAGACTGCCTTAATAACAAAATGCCATAGACTGGGGGGCCTTAAACAACAGACATTTTTTCACAGTTCTCTGGACGCGGCAGGTTCAAGATCAAGGTGCTGGCAGGGTTGGTTTTGGGCACAGCTTCTCTCCTTGACTTGCAGATGGCAGCCTTCTTTGTGTATCCTTGCATGTCCTTTTCTCTGTGTCCGGGTATGTGACACTCTTGATGTTTCTTTCTCCTCTTAATAAGGACACCAAACCTATCAGATTAGGGTCCCACCCTGTCACCTCATTTAACTTCAATTACCTCTTTAAAGATCCTATCTCCAAATAGAATTGCATTGAGGGTGAGGGTTAAGGTTTCAACATATGAATTGGGACAGGGCGAACACAATTCGGTTCGTAACACAGCCCAAGACCCACGCTAACAGAATCTTTATTTTGACCAGATGCCCAGTGATTCATATACACATTAAAGTCTGAGACACACTAGTTTTAGAGTACAATCTTCCAGTCTTTCTTTTTTATATATGTTTATACATATGTGTCAAAATAAAACCATATGTACTGTATTCTAAGCTATTTTGTTCAGCAGTATAATATTTAGCATATGTTATCAAGAGTATTCTATGTCATTTAATATTACTCAGCCACATCCTATGTGATAACCACAGCATATTCCATTATACAGATGTATCTTAATGTTCTTAATTACTTCCTTATGGTTAGGCATTTATATGGTTTTCAATTTTTCACTGTTATAAGAAACACTGCAATCAACATCCTTGAAGCAACATTATTTGTGTACAGCCATATTTATCCTAAGAAAAAAATTGAACTGAACCTTTTATTTTCTGGCCCTTTAGGAGGCCCTCGCCAAGCTCAGTCTCCTCAGCCCCAGAGATCTGGAAGCCCCTCCCAACAGAGGCTCTCCCCACAAGGCCAGCAGCCCCTAAGCCCCCAGTCGGGATCTCCACAGCAGCAAAGGTCACCAGGCTCTCCGCAGCTATCCCGGGCATCCAGTGGCAGCTCCCCAAACCAGGCCTCCAAGCCAGGTGCCACCCTCACCTCACAGCCCCGGCCCCCTGTGCAGGGCCGCAGCAGCTCCCAGCAGGGTGAAGAGTCCAAGAAGCCAGCACCACCCCATCCACATCTCAAGTAAGTCCTTTGGGAATTGAAAAAGGTATAGGATAGCGCTGGGGTGTAGGCAGAGCTTGACTGATTCAGGGTTAGTGACTTGGAGACAAAGGAGGACCCAATGAGGCCTTGCCTAGAATTTAAATAGGTAAAAAGAGAACTAGAGGATGGAATTTTGGGGGGAGGCCCAGCAAGGTGAGAGTATAGATTAGGCACCACCGTGACCCTCCGTGTAACACAGATCAGTTACCTTTTGCTGCATAACAAACCACCCCAAAACTTAGTGGCTGAAGAAAATAACCATTTTCTTTGTTCATAGTGTTTTGGTTCAGCTGCTTATCCTGAGTTTAGCTTAGCTGGGAGGTTCTTCTGCTGGTGTCTCCTATAGAATTACAGGATACCCAGTTAGATTTATATTTCAGATTAAAAAAAAAACAGATAATTGTGAGTATAAGTATGCCCCAAACATTGCATGGAATATACTTACACTAAAAAAAGGTCTTAGCTTTTCATCTGAAATGCAAATTGATCTGCACATTTTTATTCACTAATCCTGGCAACCCTACTTTCCTGGGATCACTCATACAACTGCAGTCATCCAGCAGCTTCACTGAGGCTGGATGGTCCAAGAAGGCCCCACATACACTTTTGGCTGTTGGTGCTAGCTGTCAGCCAGGCCTCTCTCTCTCTCCATGGGGTCTCATCCTCCCCAAGGCTAAGCCGAGCTTTCTCACATGATAGACCTGCTTTTAAAAAGGGAGAGAGTACAAGTTGCAAGGTCTCTTGAGGCCCAGCCTTGGGAGTTATGAAGTGTTATTCTATCACATGCTTTTAGTCAAAGCAAGTCACAGGGCCAAACCCACATTCAAGAAGTAGGAAATAAACTTGGTGGGAGGAGTCGTGAAGTCACATCTCAAAAGGGCAGGCTACAGGGACAAGAGGAATCATTGCAGTCATTTTTGTAAGCCATCCATCACAATACACACATACATCCTGTTTCCTCTCAGGCCCATCTCTTGTTTTGAGGTCCTAAAGAGAGGTCCCAAGTAACTGTTCTTTGGAAAGCTCTACCTTCCTTCAAGGCCAAATGTTGATCATCACAGTTCACAGTTAACAGCTGTTGTCTGCTTACTATGTGCCAAGCACTTTACCTACTTGATTTTTTTTAAGTTCTCACAAGCTTAGAAGTTAATGACTATTTCTTATCCCCATTGTACAGATGAGTAAGAAAAGAAAGATTAAATAACTTGCCAAAGTTTCCAGTTAATAACTAAAAGAGCTGGGTTTGAACCCAGGACATCCAGTCTAGGGATCATGCTAACAACAATTTTTTTGATTAGGTAATATCTTCACATGGTTCAAAGATCTAAAAAAATATCAGGCCAGGTATGGTGGCTCTCGCCTACAATCCCAACATTTTGGGAGGCCAGGGTGGGTGGATCACCTGAGGACAGGAGTTTGAGACCAGCCTGGCCAACATGGTGAAACCCCATCTCTACTAAAAAATACAATAATTATATGGGTGTGTTGGTGCACACATGTAGTCCTAGCGACTCAAGAGGCTAAGGCAGAATAGCTTGAACCTGGGAGGCAGAGGTTGCAGTGAGCTGAGATTGCGCCACTGCACTCCAGCCTGGGCAACAGAGTGAGACTCTGTCTCAATAAATAAATAAATAAATAAATAAATAAATAAATAAAGATATCAAAGATTTATGTTGAAAAGCCTCATTCCCGCCCCATTCTCATCCAATGTTTCACTGCACCTTGTCCCCAGAAATGACTTTTGTTGGTTCCTATATGTCCTTTCAGTGCTTCCTTATACAAATGAAAATATTTGCATAAATATTTTGCTTGTTTGGCATAATTATTTATGCAAATAAAAATATTTGCATGAATAATTTTAAAAGTGTTCGAATCCTCTCCCTCATTTTCTTACACACACAGGAGTATTCACTATCCACACAATTCTGCTCCCTGCTTTTCATGTTTAATAATAAATCCTGGGGCACCCAGTTCATTGGAATTTTATTTTTCATGGCTATATAGTATTCCACTGTACAGTTGTACTATAATTTATCAACTAATCCACCACAAATAGAAACTTGGATTGATCTTACAAATAATGCTGCAATTAATAAATCTGAACATATACTTTCATAGTTGCAAGACTCACTCTAGAGAAAATAACCTGACATGGTATTGTTAGATCAAAGGATAAATGTATTTTTAGTTTGACAAATGCTAGCAAATGGCCCTCCTGGTAATATGAAATAGGAGCTGACACACAGACTCTAGAGTCAGAATGCCTGGGTCTTGAAAACGACACGATCTCAGCTAAGTTGCCTAACCTTGCTGTGCTTCAATTTCCTCACATACAGAATGGGGACAACAGCCTCACAGGGTTATTATAGGGATTGCAACGAATTTATGCACAGTTGGTGCTTAGAATGCTGCTGGCACTACAGACTTCTCTGCGTACAGCCTGTCACCACTTAAGGAGATCAGCCCAGCTAATCACAGGACAGACAAGGGCTCTGGGCCTTCAACCAGGTTTGGTCATTGACCTTACAGTATTCTAGCTAAAAACATGTAAATTTCCTGACTTATTGCTTTAAAGAATTTGGTTCAATTCAAGTCAGCAGGTATTTACCGAATACCTACTCTGTGCCTTGTTCTAGATAAGACTCTCTGAGGGGCAATAAGCAAGGAATAAAAGACAGTCCCTGCTTTAAAGTCCCGTTTTTAATGTGACGACAGCATCCCATGCAGACCTCTTGAACTTTTGACATATTTACATCATCTCTTCCTATGTCTGTTGCCTCCCCTCCTATGACTATGAGCCTCCTGAGGCAGGGCCTGAAGCATATTCATCTTTATACCCCTGTCCCCTAGCACGGGGGAAGTGTTCAGCAAGAAGTTACTACAGGCTACCATTTGGGAAGCACTCAGAATGGCACCTGCCATTCAAAAAGTTGGCACTAAAAGAATTCCAAAAGGGGGTAGGGGGCAGATTGGCCATAAAGGTGTTGGAGAAGAGGTGGGAATTGAAGCCCTGAATGTCAGAGCTGGAAGAAGCCTGAGGGTCAGCAGGACATACCCTGCACTCTACAGGTGAGGTAAAGGAAGCCCTGAGAAGGTAAGTTCCTTGCCCAAGGCCACAGACATCAACAAGCAGAGAAGGTTCTAGAATACAGGCCTCCTGATACCTAAACAAATGCTGGAAATAACTATAACCTGATGCTGATACAGCACATTGCAGTTTACAAAGTGGGTTTGTATCCATAGGCAGGAGAGCAGCCAAGCTACTCTCCAACAATGCCTGCTGCCTAAACAGCCTGGTATAATGGAAAGAATGTGAGCTCTGGGTGCTCCCCCATTACTTGCTGTGAGGACCTGAGCAAGTTACTTAACTCTGTGAACCCCAATTTCTGAACCTAAGAAATGAGGAAAACAACCACCTTGCAGATTAAACTGTGTGTGTGATGTACCTAACGTTGTGTAAGCATTGGAATGCCTGGTTTCCAGTCTTAATGTTCTTATGGTGATGGGGTTGCCCATCTGGCTTACAGGCAAGCCCCCAAGACCCATTTCTTTGATAGTCTTCACCTTGTCTTCCCCAACCCCCCTGACTTTCTGTTTCAGCAAATCTCAGTCCCTGACTAACAGCCTCAGCACATCCGACACCTCCCAGCGTGGGAACCCAAGTGAAGATGAGGCCAAGGCCGAAACCATCCGCAACCTGAGGAAGTCTTTTGCCAGCCTGTTCTCTGACTAACGCCATCCAGGCTGGGACGGGAAGAGTGCTCTGCTACACTCGTCCCCCTCCTGCCTCATCTTCCTTCTCAGCCTTGGTTCCTGATGGGAACAGAATGGAGGGCCTGAGAACATACTTTCTAAATGCCTTTGACCCAGGATCTGATTATCTATGTTTTCCCATTTTCCTTTACCGTGACATTCCAGCCTTGTCTAACTGAGAGGTGGGCCTTTGAGAGCCTCCAGGTTCCTCAAAACAGGCCTGAGAGATGGGTATCGCATCCCTCTGGCTACCCACATGCCTGCTTCCCTGCCAGATAACCAAGTGAGATGTCTGCGAGTGGCTAGTTTTCACATTTCTTATTAGCATTTTGCTCACCTTTGGGCAAAGGCCCCCTCTAGGCCTTGCCCCACCTCCATCAAATGCAGACACTGTAGTCGAACCTCAGCAATATAGGAGGCAATAATCTTTTAACAGTGTTTTGCAAACAAAAAGAGAAAATCCCAGCCAGGGGAACTCACCACCTGCCCATGCTAGTTCCATCCACGCTCAAGACCTGCGCTTAGACCAGGTAGGCAAAGGCCCCCATCACATCCAGCCACTAGTGGGGTCCTGAGGCCAAAAAAGAAACCAGACCCTGTGTGACAAGTGGGGTCTTTCAGAACACAAAAGAAACAGAGGGGCCCTTGTAATGCCACTCATACCCAGAGCATTATTCTTATTTGGACAGCCAAGAGCAGATGACAGGTTCTTGTAGGAATAACGACTAGTTCATAGAGGAGAAGGAGGCCCTGGACTTCCCAAGAAAAGGGTTAGGTTAGGGCTCCTGTACCCATTCTGTTACACCACTGTTTGGTCTCTCTGGCCTCCCACTAGGGATGCCATTTCCTTTTTACAGCTCTACTGGGAACCAGAGAGAATCAACAGATCAATGCCATAGGATCCAAAATGCAATGATAGTCACTTCTAGTGTGGCATTTCACAAACTCTGTACAGCAAGATGTTGGTAAGTTACTCAGTTTCAAAATGGCCCCATGGTCAAATATGTTTAGGAATCAGTTTGTATTTCTTTTTCGGAGATGCATTGTATATAATATACGTCAAAGGCTTTTGGAATTCCTGCAGGAAAGAAATCAGCTTTGTTAAATCCAAACTGATTTGATTCAACAAGTTAGTTGCAGAGCTGGAAAAAGTAGTCTAACTCCCTTCCCAGAGATCTTTCCCCCATACCACCCGGCCGTTCATGCTCAGATAGGGTTCAGGGGTGATCCAAATCACCAAGCACCTGGTGCTAGAAACATTGTAGGTGCCAGAAGGTCTCCTGGTCCCAAAGAGAGACCAAGAAGCTATAACATAGCCATGCTAGCCCTTTACCTCCCGCTTTGCAACCCGAGATATGTCTTCCCCTTGCTGTCCATAGGGAAGGGAGAGAGGGAAGTAAAAATGGAAGTGGCTCTGGCCTGGAGCAGCTCTAATTATGTCCATAATCAAGCAATCAGCTGAGATCCATCCAGGCTCCCAGGAGCATAAAAGCAATCATCTCCTTTTTGGTCCTCCAAAGCCAAACTGGAGTGGTTTGGGGCCAGAGACTCTCTCCTTCTGTGGGCATTGGGTCACTTAGAACTCTCAACCTCAGAAAAGCCTGCCTTCAAGCTGGCTTTTGACAGGCTATTGGCTGGAGACTGGCTCAGTATCAAAAGCACTAGCTGTGCACCTGGCTGTCAGAGAGCCACTTGGCCTTTAGGGTGGTCATCTCCACATTGCCCTCTTCCCTCACTCATGATCTGGTCAGTATTTAAGAGCAAGAGAGCCCAGGCTAATTCAGAAGTCCTCTCTCCTCTTGTTCAAGACCCTTGGTCTTGGATTCAATAATAAGTAGTAGACCTAGCATAAGAAAGATCAGATAGGTCCAATTGCCAGTGACCACTGGGAGCCATAATTTGGCAGCTGGAGACTGGCAGGCTCAGGCCTGATTAACACTGGCAAGGATCAGCAGCAAATAAAATAGCCATGGTATGAGGTGAGAGGTGAATAAGCAAAGGCCTGGTAGTCTTTCCAGTGCCCAAAAAGCCCACCACCCTTATTCTTTCCTATGTTTGGCTGAGTTCTGTGTTACAGAACAGTCCCTGAGTGTCTGGCATGTCTGGAGCTCACTGTGCCCAGTAACACATCTCCCTTCTTTTTGCTCAGCCTATGCAAAGCAACAGAACTAGTTTGGCCAGGAGCTGCCAGAATCCTTTCCAGAGGCAGTTGAGATGATGCAGTGGGCAGTCAGACACGTGAAGCGGCTGCTTTGCAGGTATCACTCTCAACACATTCTTCTAGACCCCCAAGGTGGTGGAGGTGGGGGTCCCGGGGTCAGTATTCCAGTCATGGTTGGGGGAGGTCAGGTGATGGCAGGGAATAGATCAGACCAGTTTACAGTCTGGTAGAACTTTGTTTCATCCTCCTGCTGCTGCTCACTTAATTCTTTCACCACTCCCTTGCAACCTCTGAAGAAAGCCAAGTGGGGCATAAGGAAAAGAGACAGGAGGTGAAATTCAAAATGTCAGATGTGGGTACTTTTTAAGCTATTCTGTTAAAAGAAGTTTAACAGAAGAGAGTATAAATATTGATGAATGTGAGGTCTGATGATTCGCCAGTGGTTCTAGGAGTCCCATTACTTCACACACACACACACACACACACACACACACACGCCTGGATAATAACTGGGAATTGACAAATGCACGTCCTAAAATCCTGTAGCTTCATTATCTGTTCATAGTTCTCTGGAGACCTGCTTCAAGAGGAGAATGGGTTCCCCACTTGTCCCTGAGAAGACAGGGGTCACTAGTATAATTCACATGTTGAGAGAACCAAAATACCAGCCTCTCAGGCTTGAAGGTTCCAGGGTGCTTCTTTCCTGACAAGGGCAGTTGAGGTTCCCCCATTAGAAGGACCTGGAGCACTGCTTATAACAGCAGTCTACTACAAGATTCGGACAGAGAGAGCTATAGGAGTTGAAGTTTGGTTTCTTCCACTTAAAAAAGAAAATTCACCCTTCTTACTCAGGGGTAGACCTTTGAAATATTAATAAGTAATGCCATTTGACATCCTGAATAAAAGGGTAAAACTTGTAGGGCAGGGTGTGACCATGAGGTCCACAAGTTTCAGATTAAGAACACAGGAAACACCTGTGACAATTGTCTCTCTTCAACAATCTCACCCAATTTTCACTTAGTAATAAAAGGTAGCTCAAAACACGTAACTGTGTGGTAATAGGCTGGACAAAATTTCTCAAAGTATGGACCATGGCAATGGGGAGAGCTAGTTACAAAGGCAGAGGAAGCTTCATTTCAGACCAAAGGAGTCAGAATTTCTGGTCACAAGATCAAGAACCTGCATCTTTGTCAATCTCCCCACTTTAAATGCACTTAGAAGTAAGACCAGCAGCCCTGAGCTGGGCTGTGTAGGAAAGTCACTGAATGAGAAACTATGCTACATGTATGGATGTGCTAGAGTCTCCAATGCAGCTAGGAACCCAGCTTTTTAGTGAGTAAAACTAGTGGCCCCTGAATAATGACTGCATGGCCTAAATTTTCCTAAATTTTCTTATGTTCCTATATTCTGTCCCTTGGCCTCAGACACACCTCAGCATTCAAAGGATACTCCAGTATCTGTGTACTGCAGTAGCAGAAACTCCTTCCAAACTCCAAATCAGGCCAGGCATCCTGATTTTTATAATCATGCACATATATATCCAGATCCATGGCATGATGCTAGTTTATAGCCAACACATTTAAATCATTTTCCCATTGGTCTGTGTATGAATATAGAAACCAAGGACACATAGGCCTCATGGCAACCACAGGCCCCCAAAATAGTCTGTTTCCTCACAGAGGCTAGCACATGTTCCTTCCAAAAATATAACCTTTAGTAATTGTGACATTTTGAAATGGGAAAGGGCAAAAAGGAGGGAGAGGGGAGTCATGCTATATAGATTCTAAAACATTATGTTTGTTGTTTTTTACTTTGTTTCACAACTTTGACCCAGAGAAAGGTTAGCATTTTCCCTCCAAGCTGACTCGGGGAAGCTGAAACACAACAAAGGCTTATTTGCTTTCTGCACAATAAGCAGGGATTTAAAAACGCAGCCTTAGTGGACAACTCTGCCAGCCAGAGAACATTTCTTCCAGCTCTTCCTCCTGTCAGCATGATAAAATGGTACTGTACTTTGGTTAAATGTAAAATCAGCTTTCCAGGAACTGTGGAATATCCTTTCTCTTCCA
The DNA here is from genome assembly GCF_001604975.1 of Cebus imitator. Lineage (NCBI taxonomy): Eukaryota > Metazoa > Chordata > Mammalia > Primates > Cebidae > Cebus > Cebus imitator. The sequence goes on along the minus strand of NW_016107412.1, from coordinate 214,482 downwards.
TCAGTTCCTTATATTCTCTTTATTACTACATTCTCTAGCCTAACATTCAGTCCCTGCTGAATTAACTACTATTCAGACCCATTCAGGCTAGAACTAACATTCAATTCTTTCTTTCCAAAATTTAAGGGATGATAGCTCTTCACTCACATGGTAACAAACACAGCAGCAAACCTCATAAAACTGAAAATCAGCTGCCTTCTGGAAGTTCATCTGGATTCCCTGTGAAAGGAGTCCAGGGGAAAGCAAGCTAGTGCAGGTGTCTTGTGTATGACCCATAAGAGTGACGCTCAGAGCACATTGCATGGCACCCAGCAGGTGTTTAGGACATGTTTTAGTTTGGCCCTCCTAGAAAACTATGAAATAAAATCCAAACAAAAGTATTAAGATTGGAGTAAAAGGATGTTTTTCTAAGAGCATCAATATATAGAAGTCACTTGCCTAGGAATCGAATCAAACCAACAGAAACCCAATCAAATGAGATAACTGAGAAAAGAAGCTGAAGAAAATCAATGGCAGGTTTTCACCCTCAAAAAGAGTTCTAGATTGAATCTGAAAAAGAATGGGAGCAGGCAGAAAGAACATGAGACCACTCCTTGGGGCCCGTAAGGTGGGATGACTGCAGGGCTGTGAGCCACAGGGGAGTTGCCATTGTCAGCATTGGTCAGGGAGGTTCTAGTGAGCAGAGCAGGACAACCCCACAGCTTACACAGCAAAGGTCCAGGACCAAGGAAAGGAAGTACACAGACTGTGCGTCACACAACAGAACATAAGTTTCCAAACAGCACAGCCTCAGCTCAAACCAGCCCAGGAGCACACAGAGTCCTTGCAGGACCTGCCCCTTCCAGCGCCTGAGGACAGACTAATCTCTTATGCTTTATTCAACTTCTTAAAACACTGGTGGCTCATTTTACATGTTTTGAATTGGTGGAAGGATGCAGGTTAGTCATGGGTTAAGCTCATTAAGTCAGCCTTGCAGATACAAGTGGTGGCTTAATTATTCTGGAGATATGGCTCATTGCGTAAGAGCACTTTCACTTGCGTCTCTGCTTTTCCTTTATCCCAGAAGGCAAGCTAGCTGGTTACTAACTATACTAAGTGTCAAAAGCTGTCCTAGACTCCTAAGTTGCTGCTGATTAAATTGTTTCGGTCTAATAGAAGGTAGCACTTTTGGTTTGGTAAAAGACAAATTGGAAGGCTGGGCAACAAGCAAGTTAAAGCCGTTCATTGATCAAACACAATGCGTAAGAGACACAGAGGCTCCGTTCTGTTTCCATGGACAAGACACGCAGCTGAAAGAGATGAGATGTGGACACTTAGACCTTGCATTGAGATGAATTAGCAGGCCAAGAGGAAAAGAAGAAAGTGGCTGGGAAATATTTCTTGGAACTGGTGAGGCATTCCTGTAAGGGAAATCAATCTAAAACTAAACATTCTTTCTACAACACATGTATAAAATACATTTATTTTATAGAGACAAGGTTTTGCTATATTGCCCAGGCTGGTCTCAAACCCCTGGCCTCAAGCAACCCTCCCACCTAGGCCTCCCAAAGTGCTGGGATTACAGGTGTGAGCCACTGCATCTGACTACATATGTTTTAATCCTTGAAAATTCTAAATCCCTTTCATTATTTTTATACAGATTGGTCTTCTCAACTGTAATTTGTTTCCAGACTCTCATATTCTAAGCGTCTGCTCTCCACAGTCTTTCACTGAGTCTAGAGCAGGAGCAAGGTCATATTTCTTTGGCACTCAGTTACCATATTATGTTTTGCTATGGAATAGCAGAAACTAAGTACTGTAACCTGTTGGAGAATCTCAGGAGTGACATTTAAGCTAGTCAGTTAAAATTAAATATTTCTTCTATGTGACTCACCCAGTACTTCCCAATAATCTTATCCACTCCACATCTTCTACAGTCAACTGAAGACTACCCAAAGAAGCACTGCTCATGCATATGGCAAGCAGAGCACTGGGACCTGCCCAGCTCCTCTCTGAAGCTCTGTAATCACGCAGCTACTGCCTAGAGTAGGAGAAAGGCAAGCCTTAGTGGTGGGCCTTGAGAATAGTGAGCAAAAAGTAGAAATGTCCAGCTCTGCTAAAGAATTAGAGGCAATAAGCAAAGCAGTGGTCTCAGGAATTGGAAAGACCCAAGCAAGAGTCGAAGAGTCGAACTCAATACTTTTTACACAAGGAATCTCAAAATCTTAAGTTGGAAGGACACCTTCCATGATTTGATTCCCAGACATGTCAAATCTGTATCTTTCATTTATAAATGGGGGGAATAGGGCAGAGGAAGCCCCTGTTAATAAAAGTAAAGGGAAAAATAAAGGGCTACAGAAAGTCGTAGGACTACAAGTCAACAATGTCGAACCACATCTTACTAAGATGCTTGCTATGGCATTCTAACCTCTCTTACTTCCATTATAATATATCCAGGTGATCTCAGAAAATCATGCAGTGAATAGGTTAACTGCTAAACTATTGTTTCCCTCTCATAACACACCAGCAACACATACAGCTCAACAGTCTCAGTTGAATGACAAGAATGTAGGATTTCACAAGCTTCTAACTATAAATTCAGGTTTTCAAGAGGAAATGCTTTGAGGATTGTCTTAAGAATTATAAAAAACTATTGTCAGAGATCTGCAAATTTAGGTTTAGGCACACTGCCAATATCCTAAACTAAAAGAAATTTGTAACATCTGTAAGTTAGTCTGAGGTGAGGATGGAGAGCAGCACTAGTATTCACGGGACACCAGCACCATCCATAGAGTTCTCAAGGACCACTCAAAAAAGACTGCGTTCTGAATACCTGTTTTATAGTATTTGGTGCTTCTGGTCGTCACTATGTCCTCCCATGCCCGCTACACACATACATACACCCCCTGCATAGTGCAACATTGCAAAGCCACAAAGAAAACCAGTATATTGACCCAACAAAGCTTCAGGAGGACCTTGTTAATCAGACCCAGTTAAAGCCATACGGCATCTAATTAACACATTTTTAAAAGGCTGTACTGTAGCTCAGATATCGCAAAATACCACAGAAAGAAATGTTAACAACCCCCACCCTTTAACATACATTAAGCTACTAAAAGTAACATGGCCTCAAGAAAATCATATTGACTGAATTTTCTTCACTGTGATGAAAAAAACAAACTCAATATACATGTGTAGCAAAAAAAATTCACTTGTATGTAGGACTCAAAATATTCTTGCAGCACATAACATTCCAAGCCATTTCCTTATATGCAAAACAGAATTTTTAAAAAAGCAGGAAGACATTGGCAATATTCCTATTTTCTGCAGATGCTAGTAGTGTTTTATTCCTACGTTGTGATTCAGATTTTGTCACTATAGCATGTTTCTATAGTCATTTGTATAAGTCATTTGTGTTTGGCCTTTTTCTTGTAGAAAAAATAAATCTTGAATTTTGTGTATTTAAGTCTGAAAAGCAAAATATTCTTCAAATAAAAGGAGGCTATCTTTGAAGAACAAGTACCTGATTAGCACTCAAAGCAACAAAACTTATTTAAAAGTTATCTTCTACTTAGACTACAAATTAGGGGCTAAGTGTTCAAAACACAAGGAAAACAAAATCATAACCACCTCATCCCAGGAGCCACAAACAAGAGTCCCTAATACCAAATGGCCTTTAAACAGCATTGCTTCATAGCCCAGAAAGTTTCACCAAGGAACCCAAGAAAGACCTGAAGAGACAAAGAAGAGATGGACTGAGTGGGTGTGTGGCCAAAGCACCCACCCCAAGCCCAGTTCAACCAAACTAGCTCTGCTTTCATTCATTTCATAAATCAGGCCATTATCAGAAGACAGAGTACCGCTTAAAAAAAAAACAAAAAACAGAAACCCCTTATAAAAATTATCTGCCTACACTATGTTCTCTGGTAATTCTGAAATGTCCAAGTAACATTGTGAATCTGTTCTGAATATTTATTACATATCTTTCTGTAATAAAAGTCAAGAACACCATGTAATTTACACTTTTTTTTTAATCTGGTACAGAACATCATCAGGAAACAACCTTCAATCTAGAGGGACACCCAGAGCAGGGAGATCGGCAGCCAACTTATTCCCAAGGCCAATCTTGTCACAGAGGAACCTTTGGATCATAGCACTCCTACAGCTATAAATATATCTATTAAAAGGCTTCTGGGAGTGCAAGTCTCACCACCACAATCAGAAAATAACACTAGAGATCAGCACCCCAAGGAGTTGACATCTGTAGTTTAGAAACAAAAACAAATGGAGCTCGAGAAATGTGATTACAAATCAGTCACATGAACGAAAGCCGGCCATCAGCTGGCCGACCCCTGCTGGGTCTAAAGGGAAATCTGTCATTGGGGCTGCCTCGCCCTGGCAAGATGGGGTTAGGTCCTGGAAGTGGGCCAATTGGATCAAATCGTGGTCTGAGTGGAGGAAACTGGCTGGGTGTTTCCCCAGGCCCAGGGATGAGTGAATTGATTGGGTCTCCAACATACGGAAGTATTGGTCTTTGGTCATATTCACCCCCGATAATTCCCGGAGGAAGGAGGGAGCTAGGAAATGGCCTAGGGTGCAAAGGGTTGGGATAGAATGGAATGGGGTGAGGTGGCGATGGCAGAAGCAACACAAACCGCCCTCTTGAGGATTCTTTTCTTTGTATGTGCCTCTTCCTGTACAGCTGCAGAAAAAAGAAAATAAAAGAACAAGGTAAGGTCAGTGATCTGCATGTTTCCCTACAGTTCTAATTTGCTTTGATGGTAAAGATCTATAAGGCACAACCCAGAGATATCATGGATTTAGTCCCAAACCAATGCAATAAAGTGAGTCACACAAATTTTTTGGTTTCCCAGTGCATATGAAAGCTATGTTTACACTATACTAAGCATGCAAAAGGATTATATCTAAAAAGACAATGTACATACCTTAATTTAAAAATACGTTATTGATAAAAAATGCTAACAATCACCTGAGCCTTCAGCAAGTTGTAATCTTTTTTGCTAGTAGAGGGTCTTGCCTCCATGTCCATTGCTGCTGACTGATCAGGGTGCTGGTTGCTAAAGGCTGAAGTGGCTGTGGCAATTTCTTAAAATAAGACAACAGTGAAGTTTGCCACGTTGACTGACCCTTCCTTTCTTGAAAGAGTTCTCTGTACATGCGATGCTGTTGGATCGCATTTCACCCACAGTAAAATTTTCAAAATCAGAGTCAACTTTCTCAAACCCTGCCTCTGTTTTGTCAACTAAATTTATGTAATATTTGAAATCCTTTGTTGTCCAGGAATAGATTCCATTTCAAAAAACCACTGATAAAGAAAATGTGGTAATATATACACCATGGAATACTACTCAGCCATAACAAGGAATGAAACAACGTCTTTTGCAGCAACTTGGATGGATCTGGAGGCCATTATTTTAAGTAAGGAAACTCAGAACTGGAAAACCGAATCTTGTATGTTCTCACTTATATGTGGGAGCTAAGCTATGAGGATGCAAAGACATAAGAATGATATAATGGACTTTGGGGACTTAAGGAGAAAGGCTGGGAGGGAGGTAAGGGCTAAACGACTACATATTGGATACAGTGTACACTGCTTGGGTGACGGGGGCACTAAAATCTCAGAAATCACCACTAAAGGACTTACCCATGTAACAGAAAACCACCTTAACCCAAAAAATATTGACTTTTTTTTTTTTTTAAAAAGAAACCACTTTCTCTGTTCATCCATAAGAAGCAAGTTCTCATCCATTCAAGTTTGATTATGGGATTGCAGCAATTCAGTCCCATTTTCAGGCTCCACTTCTAATTCTAGCTCTCTTGCTAGTTCCATCACATTTGCACTTCCTCCACTGAGGTCTTGAACCCCTCAAAGTCATCCATGACGACTGGAATCAACTTCCAAACTCCTGTTAATGTTGATATTTTGATCTCTTCCCATGAATCCTGAATATGCTTAATGACATCTAGAAGGGTGAATCCTTTCCAAAAGGTTTTCAATTTCCTTTGTCCAGATCCATCACCTCTGACAACATCACTGTCTATGGCAACTACGGCCTTACAAAATGTATTTCTTTTTTTTTTTTTTTTT
>NW_016107412.1:198684-208364 GCF_001604975.1 Cebus imitator | reverse complement strand
CCGCAACCTCTGCCTCCTGGGTTCAGGCAATTCTCCTGCCTCAGCTTCCTGAGTAGCTGGGATTACAGGCACGCGCCACCATGCCCAGCTAATGTTTTGTATTTTTAGTAGAGAGGGGGTTTCACCATGTCTCTTGACCTCGTGATCCACCCGCCTCGGCCTCCCAAAGTGCTGGGATTACAGGCTTGGGCCACCGCGCCCGGCCGTATTTCTTAAATAATAAGACTTCAAAGTCAAAATTACTCCGTGACCCATGAGCTTCAGAATGCAGTTGTGTTTGCTGACATGAAAATGTTAATCTCCTTGTACGTCTCCATCGGAGCTCTGAGATGACTGGCTGCATTGTCAATGAGCAGTATTTTAAAAGGAATATTTTTTATAAGCAGTAGGCCTCAATAGTGGACTTGAAATATTCAGCAAATGCCATAAATGATGTACTGTCATCCAGGCTTTGTGGTTCCATTTACAGAGCAAAGGCAGAGATTTCGCATAATTCTTAAGGGCCCTAGGAATGGTCAATGAGCACTGACTTCAAAAATCACCAACTGCATTAGCCCCTAACAAGAATCAGCCTGTCCTTTGACGCTGGCACTGACTCCTTCTCTGTAGCTATGAAGTAGATGGCATCTTCTTCCAATAGAAAGCTGTTTCATCTACACTGAAAGATTCTGTTGTTTAGTCCAGCCACCTTCATCAGTGATTTTAGCTACATCTTCTGGATAACTTGCAGCAGCTTCTCCATCAGCACTTGCTGCTCCACCTTGCAGTTTTTGTTATGGAGACATTAGAATAGTACCTCATGAAACAATATAATTTATTCTTTTCATAAGGTACTATTCTAACTAGCTGTGCTAACAGATGATGACTACTCCAGCACAAAGACAACCCATTTAAATTTTGTTGCAACAGAAGAATGTTTCATAATAAGTAAAGATGAAAATCATTGTGTTAACATTTTTCCATGTAAGAAAATAAGAACTGGGTCTAAAAAAGTTGAAAACGTTTTCATTTACTGAAATTTTACAATAAATTAAATGAAAACAGATTTCATTACATCATATAAAAGTGAAAATACACCCTTAATATATTAATTAACTAGTCATTTCTGTGTTACAGACATTAGCCTTACTATTTAAAAATACGTACTTCTTTCCAATCTGTGTCCTGAACTCTGACAGTACTGTCTAGAAAGGAAAAACAAAAAATAAGGATTTTAAAACACTTCATTCATCCAGCATTAAACAATGGATTTTGTTTTTCTCCTAAAAAAAGTGAAACTTACCCATTAAGCATAAGAAAAAAAAAACACTCATCATTTATATAACACACACTATATCATTTGTACGTTCTCATCTAAATTCAAACCCTTCATTGATGGTTAAGGGTGACCATCAGTGTTCTGTGCCACATGGTAATTCAGTCCAGTGATTCCTCAGGGACTATGGAGGAACATGTGGCTACTCTCTTCCTGCATTAACTGGTCCTGGTCCTACACTATATCTTCTCCCCTAATTTCATCTAGGTGTGTCACCTACTTGTAGTCCAATGTCTCATGTTACACCAACTGGGTAACAGCCTCTGAGTTTCTGTATTACAGCCCAGCTTCATTACTGGAGGTCAAACTGACTTAGGCTTCCATCCATATTCCAGTCAGACTATTTTCTCCCAACCATGTTCTGAATGACTTGGCTATCAGAAGCATGACCATAACTGAGTATTTTTTAATGTACTTATTTACTGGAAATATGTGAAATGAGGAAAGAGAAGCCCATTCGACTTTAAGCATACAAAAGAGTTTGGATAAAAGATGCTCATATCTTCTCTACAAGTTATTACATTAGCATGGAATAAGATTTATAAAAGCTCTAGCCTCATAACAGTATATCTATAGAAAAATTCATTATAAAATCTGAACAGCTTATAAATGAACTTGTGGATCACAATCTGGAAATTAGAGAATGATTGTGCTTTAATCCTAAATTCGAATATACAAGTGAAAGGGTATTTGTTCCTTTTATGAGTATTTATATCATACCCTGCTTTTTGTCAGTCCTTCCATATACATCAGTCATTCTGTCTTCTCTTTTTGACTATAATTTATTTTTAATTCTTTTTTTTGAGTTTGAGACCAGCCTGGGCAACACTGCAAGACCTTGTCTGCACTAAAAATAAGCAAACAAACAAAAAAGTTAGCCAGGTAAGGGGGCGCATGCCTATGGTCTCAGCTACTCAGGAGGCTAAGGAGGGAGGATCACTTGAGCCCAGGAGTTGGAGGTTACAGTGAGCTATGTTTGTGCCACTGCACTCCACCCTGGGCAACAGAACTAGACCCTGTCTCAAAAAATAAAACAATTATTTTTTGAGATGATGCTTTCTTGCTGCCAACTTTAACAAAATAACATTTTATACTTCAAATTCAGGGACATAAATAAAGCAGAAAGAGGACCTCAGGAATCAAAGAAGAGGAAAAGGAACAAACCAGGTCATTTACACTTCTTATATTTTGAAATTTTAAAAGAAAAAAAATTTTAGCAATCTAAATGACTCTACATGATATTCTTTTGTTGTTGTTGTTGTTAATGGGAGGTACCTACCCACCAGATTTTTATAGTTACTAAGGTGGTATATGTTAACATCACATACAGCATTATCATTCAAAAATTTTTATATAAACCACATAAAAATTTTACATTGCAACACTATATACACCTACCTCTACATAATTGAAATAAAAGTTTACTCCTACTTTATAAATAGGCATGCTATTTATAAAATAAATACAGATTTTTCCATTGTGGGTTTTGTTTTTTTGTAATATGACCCATTAAATGGATTTCGTGACTCATCCCAGGGTCAAATAATCTTAAAACACTAATATGTAGTAAAATGGTGGTGGCAGAAAAAAAATTCCACAGTCAGGTTTTTGGTCTTGTAGCAGGAAATCCTGACGCACAAATTCTACCATCATCACTGCCACAGTGATTACCAGGTCACCATAATGTGACCATACAGAAATAAAGCTGCCATAGCAACATGGCACAGGTCAACAAAACTCCCTTGACTTACACACTGGTCTCAACTGTGAAAGTAATCCAGAAATGCCAGCTCATTTCTAAGTCAGATACTGAGTATCGTCTCTAGAGAGAAAATAAGCAAGCCGGTTTTACTTCAATTTTTCTATCCTGAAATCACTCATTAGACTATTCTTCTTAGTCTAATGAGCAATTTGTCTTGTGCAAAACACAAAAATGAGAGAGTTTTGGGGACACAGGCAAAGGTATATGAAGCTTAGAGTCTCTTTAAAGCTATTTATTATAATCATTTGCAACAGAAAAATCCTATAACTAAAAACTTTTGGTAAGCAGAGCAATTAAGACAATGAAAAGAAAAAGCCCTTTCTTGTGAGTATGCCATTATGGAAATCACCTCGAAAATCACGAAGATATAAAAACCTCCACAGGAGTGGGTCATTTGAAGCAGTAAAGAGGTCACGACAAACTGCAGACAAAGACAGGATGGAACGAACATCCAAAAGTCGGAAGATCCGTAGTTTCAGTTCCAGTGGGAGGACGACCAAACCAAATACATCTGGTAGGTTCAGTGCTAAAAAGAAAAAAAGAGAAGTAACAGGTATTACTGAGTAAAGAACATCTGGCTTTCTCTACATAGTCAACAAAGTTGCCACCTGTTCCTTTCTAAAGAGGCAAAAAATTAGATGGTACCCTTAACTATCCCCAAGTATGCATCATCTACAACAAATTTTTTAACCCCAGCTTGACTGTAATTACTACTAACTCATACAACTCTAGGCCCTTATTCATTTTATGTTTTAGTAGAAAGACAAATGCTTTTTAATATAAACCAAATAATTATGACAATTGCTAAATACTAGCCAATGGCCTCTTCTGTCTCAAACAAGATTCAATGCAACAAAATTTCTCTATTCAACTACTGAAAATGAATGATTCATTGGCTTTTGTAACTGGTTCCCTGCCAGTCATTAACTGTATGCCTTTGGACAAGTTATTTAAACTCTAACTTAATTTCATCTGTAAATGGATTAATATTACATCCCACCTAATTCAATGAGTTGTATGAGAAGTAAATGTATTAATACATATTAAGTGCTTAGAACAATGTTTGGTACACCATGCATAAGCACTCAAGTGTTAGCAATTATTATTATCTGAAGCCTAGCAGGCTAAAAAGAGATAAATCAGAAACAAAGCCAAGAAAGAAAAAGAAAAATAGTATGTTCTAAGTCAAATAAAAATTGTTTTGGTTATTAGCACCTTCAAAATATTTGTGGTACTATTCTCCACTAGCAAAGATAATCAAAATCCAACAAAGACATATCTACATGTGTTTTTCAATTCACTTTACTCCCTTTCCCTCATCACCAACTAAAGGGAAGACTACTGTAATGACATGCCACCATTCAACTTGACACCAAAATTATTACTTATTTCTCTACATACAGAGAGCAAATAAAAGCCACATATCTGTTCATATAAGTCAGAAACTACCTGCTAGTCGAAGATTTGTGGTAGATCATATTATAGCTCTCAATCACTTCCTACACATAATTATACTTCCCCACCCCACTACCATAAGGCGTGGCCACTTTTGTCTTACTTTTTCCAGTGAAATGTGAGTGGAGGTGACATACATTTCTGAGCAAAAGCACTGAACCAACCAACACATAACTGGGACACTGGTACTCTTTTCCTTCTACCACAAGAGGAGCATGTCCTGGATAAAGACAACCCTTCAGCCAAAGCAAACCAACACACAACATGTACACGAGTGAGAAATAAATTTCACTGTAAGTCATTGAGATTTTAATTTTTTTTTTTACTGCAACACAAGTAAAAGAAAGCTAATACAAGAATCTTGAGTGAATTGTAAACCCTACTAAATTATGATTTTGTCATGTACAATAAAATTTACTTTAAAGTCATTAGCAGTAAATAAGAATGCATGTGAAATATCCAACAAAGTGCCTGCATAGAGCCTCCAATAAATGATTTTTAAAAAGAAAAAAACCTTAGATCTAATTACAGACCATACATATTCCTACCCAACATAAAAGACTTTATTAAAAATACTTCATTGTAACAGTCCATAAACTTTTAATTTAGCAGTATTTAATGTCCTTTCTCCCTTCCATTTCCTTATGTGTGTATATATATATGAAAAAATACATATATAGAGAGAGAGAGAAAGAGAGACAGCATGCATCTATTATGTTCCTGACCCCATGCTAGACCACAAGATACAAAAGTAAGACATATTACCTACCCTCAAGGTATTCCCAACCTTAGGTGGAAAAAAATCATATCAACAATTATAGTACATGGAAAAAAGACTACAATAAAAATATGTGCAAAATGGTATGGAGATACAAAGAGAAAGTAAATAGCATTTAAGGAATTAATATTAAACTCAGTCTTAAAAGAGGCACATTTTGCTAGGAGGAGAAAAGAGGGCAGTCAGATGTCATGCTCACCAAGAATACTAAGTATGCTTACTATTCTTTATAGCCATTTGAACTGTGACAATGTTTCATCTCTTACCTTGTCGGGTAAAAGCCAGAAGAGGATATACCAGCTGGTCTTTAAAGAGGCGGGAGAGCTTCTGAAGATCTTTGTATATCTTGGCTACATTTTCCCCTAGAATATTTTTTAATGAAAAATCAAAGCCCAAAATCAAGCAGAAAAAACTGTCCTCTATTTCTGCCAAACCCAATCAACATGGTAAATAAATATTCAAAAATAATTCATAAAGATTAGCATGTACCAAATTCTCTCATAGGAGAAATATGGTGCAAGACTCTGATAAAACTGAATCTTAGATATAAAAGCTAGAAATTCCATGATATCAAATTAGTAAGCTGTGCCCAACCCTCTATAGCTCATAGACCTTAATTGTATACAAAAACTATTGTGTGAGATTCATACATACAATTAAGATTTCCTGAATAGCTATTAATCTGTTCTGGGCACTGAGGATACAGTGAGGAACTGCTCCTGTAATGCTTAGATCCTGATAAATTAATAGCGTTTATCACATGATATGTGTCAGCACCTGTGTCAAGCATTTTTCAAGCTTTCAACATCAGAAGTTCTTTCCTAAGTAATTACTATCTCCATTTTAAAAACAGATCACGGTACAGAGAGCCTGTCCAAAGCCCCATGGTAAGTGTCAGAACAGTGCACAAACACAAGTCTGTGTGGCTCAAAAGCCCTCATTTTTAGTCACCACACTGCTACTCAAAGTGTGGCCAACAGATCACCAGAATTGAAAATACCTTTAACTGTTTAGAATTATTGAATCTCAGGCCCCAGCACACCTACTAAATCAGAACCTGTAGTTTAATAAGATCCTCAGGTGACTCACATGTACATTAAAGTATGGAAGCTTTACTACCAAATTGCAGCCGAGGTTCCCACTTGTTTTGCTACTTACCAAGTGTACAGCCTTGGACAAATAACCTGCCCCTCTGATTCTCATCTTTTTGCTCAACTATTTCAAGGAGATACCATCACTACACCAAATAAGTGTTGTTATAATTTAAAGCTCCACAAGCAGTGCCTAGTGTATCAGTAGACAATTTAGGCTTGCTCCTTCCCCATTCCATATTTATGTATTTCACTATCTATAACAAATAAAACACTCAGTATTATGGAATTGATAAGGAGGAGAGATATGCAGCTGAAGTCTAAATCTTTGTTGTGTGACTTGTAATCTTGAGTTGAAATTTGCTGTCAAGATACCATTTTTTTAAATCAATCTGGCTCAAGGGCTTTTTTCAAGTGTGAAAACTGATTTTCTTTAAATGAATTTTTTCCTTCAGCAACCTGGCATATAACTGTTTAATTAGGAACTTATGAATAAAAGGATGCTATAAGGTGCTATAAGCCACAGTAAAAAAAATCATTAAAATGACTTGCCAAATGAGCAGCATATTCCTACCCAACATAAAAGACTTTATTAAAAACACTTCATTGTAACAGTCCATAAACTTGTAATTTAGCAGTATTTAACATCCTTCCTCCCTTCCGTTTCCTTTTTCCTTATTTAAGAGAAACCAGATAAAGAATAGCAATCTGAGCCACATTCCTGTAAAGGTTGTTTTAAAAGCCTGGGAGTCAGCCAATCTATTCCAATTCTGTATTTCACCATTTATTAGCTCTATGAACCTTAAGTAACTTAGCCTCCTCTAGACCTATTTCCTGATCTATAAAATAGGCATAAAAACCTCTACTGTTGTACAGTGTAGAGTATTTCTACTCCCCATAACAAGGTCCTCCCTATACGGTGAGAAATGTGGAGTGTCATAGCCAAGGAATTTCAAGTTGTTCTGATCCTAATGATAAAAGAGTCTAAACAGATTCATCTGTCCAGTTTATGCATCTTCAAGGGGGGCAAAAACTGGTCCTTAAGTGGTTAAAAAACTATTATATTGGTTTATGATCCCTCAAAGGGTCATGGTATATAAATAAAAATACACTATATTTATAGTATTAAAATTTCATGAAGGAGAAAGATTGGGGGGAAAAATCTCCAAAGGTTCCTTTGGGAAGTGATAATAAAAACATTGAAAAACTCTGGCCTAGTCTGACATTAAATGTTCAACTTGGCTGGGCACAGTGGCTCACATGTGTAATCCCAGCACTTTGGGAGGCCGAGGTGGGCCGATCACGAGCTCAGGCGTTTGAGACCAGCCTGGCCAACATGGTGAAGCTCCATCTCTACTAAAAATACAAAAAAATAGCCAGGTATGGTGGTGCACACCTATAGTCCCAGCTACTCAGGAGGCTGAGGCAGAAGAATCGATTGATCCTGGAAGGCAGAGGTTGCAGTGAGCCAAAATTACACCACTGCACTCCAGCCTAGGAGACAGAGCAAGATTCTGTCTCCAAAAAAAAAAAAAGAAATGTTCAATTCAGCTAATGTCCAAGTTCTGATTCTATGTCCAACCACAGATCATTATAAATATGTATTCTGTCTCCTTTTCTTATCAGTTTTAGTTAATATCAGTCAATATCTCAGTGCTGATCTCCCCTAGGAATGAACAAGAATAAGTCTTTAGGTCTTCAAAGCAACAATATCAATCTAGCCAGCCTTTCCTAAAGGAATGCTATAAATACCATCTTCCCACTGTACCATAACATTCCCAACTGGCTCTTAAAACCCTCCTAAGTTTACTAAGATTAAATGGAATAACATGTAAAGGCACAAGTCCAAAATGAAACAGGCACTTAAAAATGTCAGTTCCGCTTTCCAACTTATCTCTTCTCCTCCAACCACCTATAACTGCCTCTCACAGTTTGGGTTTAACTGAAAAATGATAAAAAGAAAAACCTGTCTTCTTTGCATCTATTAATAATTTTATAGACTTTAGGCAAAACCATACCTAGAATGCAAACTTTTGGTAACATATCAATCGGTATAAAATAGCAATCAAATTTATATAGGTTTAAACAAACATTTTGCTTGCAGCTTTTCCTCCAATAATCTTCAATAATACACTTGACATTGAATTACTTCCATGAAACACAGATCCCTTCCATATTGGTTAAATACAATGCCAGAGAGATCTCCAAAAATTAGTACAGAAACTATGAACTATCATCAGAGTGTAACAATTTACTTATATTTTATGAAATAACTTAGTGTTATTTCATAAAATATAATATGAATTATAATATAATAACTTAGTCTTATTTCATAAAATATAATCCAGCACTCTATGACCCTAAGAAAAACAGGAAAGTCCTCAAATTATAAGCAAAACTTTCACATTTTTTAAATCTTTGCATTCTTAAACAGACCACATTGTCTTCAATATGCTTTAATCTCATAGAAATTTTCAGCCTTTTCAACATTATCTTTCAGCTTCTTGCATGAATTTAACAAAGCTTCACCCCAAAAGTTAAATCATGTTTATATTACCTAGTTTCTCTTTGCAAATAAAAGATTCTGGTAGCAGCTGCAATCTTTTCACACTTCTAATCTCACTGTTGATTTTTAGCGTAGCTGTAAATAAAAGAAGGATGACAAAAAATTTTGTCACTTCATCGATTGCCTTTTTTAGTACGAGCTTGCATTTCCTTGCTCCCAATATACTAAGGACACATTATACAAAACAAACTGTTCTTTGCCTATTTCTTTCTCTCATAGCAAGTTCAAAAGTGTAAACCTGGCATCAGATGAAGTAAAATCACTCTACAACACCACCTTTAAAAACTACAGTAAGCATCTTTATATAAATCCACTAAGTGTTACCAGCAGCAGCTTATTAGTAATTGAAAGATATGCAACAAGGTTAATCAGAGGCAACTAAACACAGTAAAATCATTATTTCTAATGAAGTCACTAAAAACTCCATTTATTTTTTATTTAACCCTTGGCAATGAGTCTTCCCTTGTTCATTAAAAGAATCTTGCTGGTTTTCATAGCATCATCTCTCTTCCAGACCCAAAGGACCAATATTCTTGACATCACCAGAGGGTTCAATTTTACTCATGTATACAAAGACGCACTTCATCTCATTCCATGAAAGAACCCAGTGATGTGCTTATGCACATGTGACCAAGCAGGATGCCTTGGGTGAAGGAAAGATTTAAAGACACACTGCTCCTTTTCAAAGAATCAATCCTGGAATGGCTGGCTGC
>NW_016107412.1:166825-198569 GCF_001604975.1 Cebus imitator | reverse complement strand
TTAAGAAATCAAAACAAAAACTAGAACTTCACATTTACTATCTGGTAACTTCAACCTTGCAAGTTTGATATGATATAGCAAAATGATTGTCAGATGAAGGCGGTAGCTGTTGATACTCTGTGTTCAAGAATGCCATACTAAAAGCTACATTTGCTAATTATGATGAACTGCTGAAGAGACACTGCTAGGTCCTAGTGTCATCAGGCAGTCATGCCCTGACAAACGTGAAGTAACCACCAAAGCTGATAAAGCTGAAGTTTTGAGATTTTTTTAAAATAACATTTCAAAGAATCTTATAACTAAAGAAATAGAAATTTCATAAGAGGCCAGGGTAATCTCAGCACTCTGGGAGGCCAAGGCAGGAATATTGCCTGAACCCAGGAGTTTGAGGCCAGCCTGGGCAACAAAGTGAGACTTCATCTCTACAAAAAATAAAAAACAGCCAGGTGTGGTGGCACACACCTGTGGTCCCAGCTACCCTGGAGGCTGAGGAAGATCGCTTGAGCCCAGGACGTCAAGGATACAATGATCCGTGCTGTGGCTACTGCACTCCAGCCTTGGTGACAGAGCGAGACCCTATCTCAAAAAAAAAAAAAAAAAAAAAAAAAAACCCAACAATTAAAAAGAAAAAAGAAATTTCATAAGAGGGAAAATGAGAACTATCCTCCATTTCAAAGATCAAGACAGCACAGGTCAGTAGCTTTCAAAATAGATTTTAGCAGAAAAAATTTTTTTTCTAACAGAATCTTACACAGAACTTCAATAAATGAAACAGATTTGCTGCTCAAGGTTTAAGTGGTGACAGGGCTTCTACCTAACTTTCAGAAATGTGTAGCTGCAGAACATACTGAAAACCTCTGACCTAAACCTTTGACCTATGCCTTACCAAAGCAACTGGCTTTGCTAAACAAAAAAGATGAGCTATACCGAATAAACAAAATAAAAAATGCAGTCTTCCCAATCTTACCATACTATCTTTCTAACTAAAAGTCTAAAAAACAAACAAAACAGAATAAAAATGAAAGCTACTACCCATTCAAATGGATCTCCCGTATGTGTAATTATGATAGACCACTAGGAGTTGGTATGAACCAAAGTGGTATCTGAACTAAAATAAAACACAAAGATGGAATGCATTGCTATCCCAGTGAAATTTCTTAATATGAAGAAGGAGAAATAGAAGTTCTTTATACAGAGTGACATTTGTAGGGGGAGGCCCTGGCAAATAAAGCGCACACTTACTAAGGCCTCAGTAACGTTAACACTGTTGCTGTGCATTGCTAGCCACAGAGAGGCCAACTTGAATAAATGGTGACCCCAGCTCTAGCTCCTCATGTCTCAGTTCAATACCTTCATTAAAAAAATAAAGCCATCCACAGGCATAAAGAAAGAAAAAATATTCACAAAAGAGTTCATGTGTAATAGGCTCATTTCACTCCTATTATCACACCTCCCCCTAGAGCAAAACATTACAAAGATTAAGACATCAAAAAAATGGATGCCCTAAGAGTGAAGGGCGCTGGCCTAAACAACCCAAAAAACTCGTATTCTATAATCTCCCAGAAACATGTTGTCAGTGGTCTAGGAATTAAAGTTGAGACAGACTCACAACTGTAGCATGATAGCCAATCACTGAAGTGGCTATAAAACATTTGGAAAGAAACCTAAGAATCCATAAACCAGCAACCATAACTATGTTATCCAATTACCATTTACAACAATCAGGTTTCCCAAAGGCACACAGGTGAGAGCAGCAGAGCCGCCCTCGCAGAGAGGATGCAGGTACTGCAGCTTATACACCCCACTCGACTTCCACTTTTCTGGCATGGACATTGCTTTGGCTTCAGTGCCCTGGGGAACGAAATGAAAGGGAAACAAATAATGAAGAAAGGTGTTACTCTCAAAAAGATTAAAAACCGAAAAGACTCCTGACCTGTGTGAAATAATCATTCCACACAGTCCTCTTAATACAATATGTCAAATCATTAATATTGCCAATATATTTTATATTGTAGGATAATTACAATATATTGTATATTATAGGATAATATAACACTTTTAATCAAAATTTTTGTTCAAATAGGTAAAATTGCATCATGTAAACAGGGATTAATTTCTCTCTTCAAAGACTTACTTCTCTGCCTAGCAAAGCCATATGATTATTTAAAACTCCAGCTCAAATATCACTTCCTCTGTAAAGCCTTTTTCAAAGAAAAATTGTTTGCCATTTCCTTTTGCCCCTAACATTCTATTCATATTTCCATTACACTTCTATTGTATTATTATCTATGTTTATTTATTTATAATTATATTTTTATTTGTCTCTCCCTCATTTATGTATGGACTCCTTAAGGCCAAGAAATAGCCCAATATTTTTATACCCTAATTCCTGGCTCGGTGCATCCCATGCTGCAGCTGCACACTGATCACCAAATTACTCTAGACCTCTGTAACTTACAACATGGCCCACAGACCGGCAACGTCGGTATTACACAGGCATGTGCAGAAGTTCATGGCCCATTATACAGTTACTAAATCAGAATCGGCATTTTAATAAGATCCCCGGCAATTGCAAAGCACATTAAAGTTTAAGAAGCTCTAGTCTAAATGTTCTCCTCCATGAATCCCTGGCATCCTATATATGCATATGTCTCTCCCAGAACTTCACCAACACAGTACAGTGCTTTATATATTTGTCTATCTCTGCCACTCTCAGACGACGGGCAACCTGAGGGCAGGAACCATCCACATGTAGGAGCAATGATGTTTGTGTTTTGCTTGCAGTAATTACCTGAGGTGTGTAACCTGACTCCAACATGAGAAGATGTATTAACACTATCAAGGCATCATTGGCATCAGAACAGTCAGCTGATTGATACAAGGTCTCTAATGAATGTGGCACTTGGCCTTCCACCGATTCACTGCAGAGCATGGGTTCTGAGGGATAGAAACCTATGCTCTCTTCCATATCCACAATATCTTGAATTGACTCAGCTTCAAAATTTTGGCTGGGCCCTGACTGAAAAAGGAAAACAAAACAATGAATTCATTAAAAAGACTTATTTTTACACAATATATTTTTGTATTATAAAGTGAACTAAGTGCTGAAAGTCAAAGTACATCACTGGGTTCAGAAATGGGAGACATTTTAAGTGAGTCCTCATAAATAAATAAGCCTGTGACCTACTCTTCCATCCTGAACTCCTTATCTCCATTAATTCTAGCTGATATGCCAAAAACCTGGAAATCATCCTAGACTCCTCCCTCTACCTAGCTAAACCTAGTCCCAAATCTGATCAGTCTTCAAAGTCCCACTGAAATTAATTCCTAAATACGTCTAAAATTTGCCCCTTTCTACTCCATTGGTACTTCACTCATCATTTATTTCCTGACCTCCAGCCAAAGCTTCCCTTGCAAGTATCCCTGCTTCCACTTTATTGTCTTCCAATACATCCCACCCCCTGCTGCCAGAGTTTTCTTGGCAATTAAGAATCTGATCATGTACTATGTTCCAGCTTAAAATTCACCAGTACCCCCCACACACACACAGACGAGCATTTCCCTCAATTGTGCCTTAGATGCTCTTAGGAACAAAGGTGGTCCACATGGAATAAATGTGGAAAATGCTATATGCTGCAGCCACCTAACCTCACCCTCCATATTCACAAAATACACTATTAGCATTATAAAAGCACTGAAGAGTCTAATAGCAGTAATAATAGTGTGTGTATAAGACTTTACCAAAAAACATTATCTTCAGTCCTCAACAGTCAGTATGCTTGTAGCACAATCTCATGAAATGAGATTTTCAGAGGACACTGAGACACACAGGCCTACAAATTAGGCCCAAACTTCTAAATCCCTTTGCATCCAAAGTCCTTCATCACCTGATTGCTGACTCATTTACCAAGTTCACTTTCTGCCAGTGCCTTCTTACTCACTGCAGTATTCTCCACTTCTTCAAAAGAGGTAACATAGACCACAACTCTGTCTTGCAACGGCCTTAATTATTGCACCTTATCAAACTGTATTGCAATTTTCTGATTACATATCTGCATCCTTCCATGACTGCAAACTTATAAAAAAACAGAATATATGTCACCCATTTTTGTAACCCCAGTAAAGTACTAGCATATTGCAAGTATTCAATAAATGTTTGCTGAACAAATGCTGAAGGATAATACCTTACAATTTCATAATGTCTTTATTTTCAAAATGTTTTCTTATTTGCACCTTTTAACAATCCTATAAAATAGGCATGGCAGATATTGCCTTTTTATAGATCCTATAATTGTAAATCAGAAAGATTAAATAACACAATCAAGGTTATTCAGCTAATAAAAATTTGAAATGAACCCAGATCTCCAAACTTGCAGTTCAGGGCTTTCAGATGTAATACATGGCTTCAAAAAAACTAAGTTACCTATATTACATTTGCTCAGAAAGCTTGTTTCCTAGGCATATGCTCAACTCTTAATGCAAAGCACACATTTCTTTTTTTTAGGCTTTGTATTTCTATTAAAGAAGGCGCAAAGGAAATTAAAATTACACAACATGTGTAAAAGGTTGGAGGAATGTAAGGGAGCTGGAGGTGACGGCTGTTCTTCCAAAATATCTGAAGACCTAAGCCCTATGACTTATGGAAAAGCTCCACAGTCACTTGTTAAAACCTAGAGGCCAATGACAAGTCACACTACTTAAAAAGGAGGTATGGCACAAAAATATTTCCATGTTTTTTGAGAAAACAGAAATAACTACATTGAAAACCACTTAATATCAAGCTGAACTGTGAAACACAGGTTTTGCTTCTTTACCATTACGTCTAACGTTTGGCCATTTACTACTTACTGGCAGTTGTGTGGGACAGAATATATGTGGAAAATGAGTACATGAGAGGGAGATCTCAAAATCCTCTGGTGGGCTTGTCAAACCTTACTCCTACTCCATGAGAACCACTGACATTCTCTGAGCTATTCTGATATGGATATTTATCAAAATCTTCACATGTATGAAAATGAAAAAAAAAAATGGGAGGAGCCCCACACCTCTCTGAACAGATCATTTTGCCATATGGCACTTACAAAAGACTAAAACAAGTGACTAAGATGCATGAGAGCTAATATTAGGTTCTGATACATGTTACCTGTGCTTCTCATTAAAGACTCAAGAGGTACTAGATGAATTCTCAAATATGATGAAATAAGAAAATTTTATATTTAACTACAAGAGTAAAATTTACCTCCTATGGATTCAAGTTTTACTCATCTATTTTCCTTTTCTAATGCCCCATTCTGCATTAGCAGAGTGTAATGTACTTGAAAGCATTATTTATGAAATCTCAAGCTCAGTTTTCATACTTAAGATTTTCCTATGACCCTGTACAAGTCTTAGAATATAAAGCAATATGGAAAATTTTAGAACTAAAATTAGTAACTTCAGGCAACATTAATTTCTCAAAATTTTCCAAAAGAAAACTAGTAAACTGGTCAGGTTTGCAATCCCAGCAGTTTGGGAGGTCGAAACAGGTGGATCACCTGAGGTCAGGAGTTTGAGGCCAGCCTAACCAACATGGAGAAACACCATCTCTACTAAAAATAAAAAATTAGCCAGGTGTGGTGGTACATGCCTGTAATCGCAGCTAATCAGCAGGCTGAGACAGGAGAATAGCTTGAACTTGGGAGGCGGAGGTTGCGGTGAGCCGAGATCATGCCACTGCACTCCAGCCTGGGCTATAAGAGTGAAACTATGTCCCCCCCCACCAAAAAAAAAAAGGAAAAGAAAAACTAGTAAACTGTCACATACACTATGAAAAGCTTCATCTTACTCCTAGACGATCTTACAAGTATACAGAAGTAAAAGTAATAGGCCCTACTAAGTTATCCCAGAACAAGTCTATCAGCAAAAAAGACTCAGAAATATAACTTAAATATACAGCAAAATATTCTTACTCCTTCCCCAGTTTGCCTCTATAAGGCAGAAACACACAAATACAATAATAATTTTAAAAATAAATTAAAATCCCATTATCTGGACATAGATAATTTTCACAATTTACCAATTTATTAAAAAGTATTTTTAATATGTCTACACTTAATGCTATGACAGTTACCATGAATACTTATACTCAAAAATGTTTAAGGCCAGCAATTAAGTGAGGTGATAAGCATACATGCCCAAAACAATTAACAAGATGGCACATGTATTGGTATTTAAAAAAAAAAAAAAAAAAAAAAAGGTGATCATTTGTACCATTCAAAAAATTAAAAGGTAGGATAAAGGCTGGGCGCAGTGGTTCAAGCCTGTAATCCCATCACTTTGGGTGGTCAAGGTGGGCAGATCACTTGAGATAGGAGTTTAAGACCAGCCTGAACAACATGGTGAAACCCCATCTCTACCAAAAATACAAAAATTAGCCAGGTATGGTGGTGCCTGTGGTCCCAACTACTTCGGAGGCTGAGATAGGAGAATCGCTTGACCCCAGGAGGATAAGCTTGCAGTGAGCTGAGACCGTACCACTGCACTCCAGCCTGGGTGACAGAGTGAGACCCTGTCTCAAAAAAAAAAAAAAAAAAAAAGGTGGGAAAAATGATGAGGCATGTATAAGGCAATAAAGATAATCAGATAATCAATACAAAAAAATTAAAGGGGTATGGTTGTCAATGGTTTAGGAAGTTGGGTAGAAATACAGACAAGAGAGGGAAGAAAGGTAATAGTCACAAAAGCAGTCACCAGGTTGTGTGTGCACACACGCATGCAAGCAGGTGAATGTGTTAGCTGGTGGAGGGGACAATGATGGTCTGTTCCGACTGGAGATGACAGTTTAAAGGAGGGAAGAACAGAAACTAGCCCTGAAAAAGTTGGGTGGAGTAACTTTTCAGAAAGCCTTGAGCACAAGTACAGGAGGATAGACATCATTTTCCTCTTCTGTCAAATGACAGGGTTGAACTAGAGATATATGGTCTTTTTCAGTTCAAAATTTAGGAGCACAAGTTTATGAGGTAGAGTTATGAAAGAGACCATGGGAACAACAGAATCAGAACCATGTAGGTAGAAGGCAAACCTAGAAAGTAGACTGAGGAACTGAGCCATTGGAACCTGAAATGGAAAAGCTGACAAAACTTACTAATGGGCTGAATATAAGAAGTCAAAAATCACAGGAAATCAGCAGTGCCACTGACAGAGAAGGGAACATCAGCACACATATTTCCAAATTTATGTTCAACATATAAAGTCTGTAAAGACAATTTAAAAATCCAGGTATAAATATCCTGCAAGTCATTTGGAAATAACTGGACCATGTCTACAGCCTTAATGAGTAGACTAGATCAGAGAAGCAAGGCTGGAATCATGAGCTTAGGAACAATAATAGAAGACAAGGGATAATTGATCTGAAGGACAGTATCTGAACAAACAGGTAGAAACTAGGTACTTTGGGATGCCAGCCCCAAATTGGACAGGTAATTCACCCTTAAAAAAAGTTATATAAAAATATAGTCTGCAATCTATTGAAGATAACTATCCTGACTGGCACAGAATTCACTATGACTTATCACCTACTCTATTTGATATTTTAGTCTTTAATACCCACCATATTGTCGTCATTCCAGACATCAGACTGGGCTCCCTGTCCTTGGAATGAATCACTCAGTTGTTCATCCTGTATGCTGGTCTGATTGGAGCTAGTGGCCAAAGAGGGTTGGTCATTATTCTGGAGTGAAGAATGCTCTGAATCTGTGGATGAAGGTAAATTAGGTGCTGGAATGGCATCTTCAAGAACCAAACATATCAAGTCCCCAGAAACAATCCCATATGAAGCCAAGGTCTCTTCATCTCCAGTGAGGGCATCCTTGTTGTTCAATGTAATTGCAAATCGGGTATCAGAACTGCCAAGAAAGATGGATAAGCATAGTAAGAGCTACCTACTTCTATTACCTCCAATGACACATCTGAAACATACATACGTGCAAAATATGACCTTAGAAGAACTAAGAAATGAAAAGACTAGATCTCACTATGTTGTCCAGGCTGGTATCAAGCTCCTGGCCTCAAGCAATCTCCTGCCTCAGCCTCCTGAGTTGCTGGGATTACAGGCATAAACCACCATGTCCAACTACATTTTAGTTTTGGTTTTTGTTTGTTTTTTAGAGACAGGGACTCACACTGTTGCCCAGGCTGAAGTGCAGTAACATGATCACAGCTCACGGCAGCTCAAATTCCTGGGCTCAAGCAGTCCACTCACCTCAGTCTCCAGAGGAGCTAGGACTAGAGGACCAAACACCATATCAAGCTTAAAGTTTTGAGAAAATTATCAAAACTATTTATCAATGAAGGGCTAGTTTATAGATTTCTAACAGCTAAAACTCTCTACCTGGCAGATAGGATACAGTAATTCTCTATCATTAATCCATATTTTCCTCGATTCTAAGATGCACATTTTTTATTATGACATCTTTGAAATTAGGATACTTCCTAAAATCAATGACATATCAATTAACAGCATTTTTTCCCTCCTGTTACATAAAACAATATGCGTCTTACAAGTGATAGCAACTAAGATGCAATGAAATACCTTTAAAATACAAATTAGATCCCATTACTCCTTTACTTAAAATCTTCCAATGGCTTCTATTTGGAATCCTTAACATAACTTCCAAAGCCCAGCGTTTGCCCTCTTCCCATTTCTCCTACTGCTCTTGTGCCATCCATCTTCTCTCACTGTTCTCTATGCACATGAGCTTTCCATCCCTTCCAAAAAGCAGATCAACTTCACTGCAGCCTTCCGGCCTCTGCATTTTCTTTTCCAGATCTTCAAATGACTGACTTCTCCTCATCATTCCTGTCTCGGCTCAAATGTCACCTCTTCAGAGACGCCTTTCATTCAGACTCCAGCACTCTCTATTTTGTTATGTTTTGTTTTTACCGTAGCACCACTACTTGAAAACATCGTATTTAGTTGTCTATTATCTGTCTACCCTACCCCTACCACTAGAACTTAAGTTTCATAAGATCAGGGATCTTGTCTGAACAGTTCAAACCATATCTTCAGCACTGGCAAATAAAGAATTTGTGAAATAAATGCAACCACCAAATATTAGTTGGGAAGATCAAAATGAGAGTGAAATCAGGGATGTCTATTCAATATCCTTACAGGACAGTTTACTTACATTGGTTCCAAAATACCAGATCCATATATTCATAATCACAAAAAGTTGGAGGAGTGTATGTATATGACTGAGTATAAATTTGTCCCTCTTACTGATGACAAGCTAAATTCATCCTTCTACTGATGATCAGTTATGATGTCTTTTAGTGGAACATAGCACAAACCCAAAAGCCCACTGCTAAACAAGCTCAGAATTCAAATAAGCCTGAAGCAACAAACTCCCATTCTTTCTGCACCACAGATTATTTGACATTAGATAAATACAATGTTTTTCATCACATAGTGAGGGATAATTAACAAAACATTATAAAACATTTTAAAAGATATGTACACTTGGCAATGCTAATTTCATTAATTTTTTGAGAGGTTAACAAAAGATGAAGTCCTTTAAAAATTATGTTGTTTACTTATTCTCACAAAGCTGGATTTTGAAAAGTGCTCCAAATAATTCATGTTTTTATTTCACTCATACATATATTTTTTCTTACTAATTGAAGTGTCTTTGGGAGAGAAATTAAAATTAGTGAAATAGAAGCCATTCCTGTTTGTTAGGAAACAAGCAGTCCTGTTTCTGTTTTCAAAATGCTTTGATAAACAAAAAGTTGAAAATCTGCCACTAGCCCACAAAAACACCATCCCAACTTTGGCAGCAAAAGGAAAAACACCTCAAATGAACTATGTGTTTATGGGTCATTTGTCACAGCAAAAGGTTGCTTTTTTAAACAGCATCTAGTACAATGTACAGTCAAATATCTGTTTGCAGAAAAGGTCACGGTCTGCTTAATAAATATATCAGCTTTTCCTCCCACTTTAGAAAAAGGGAAAAGCTATTTCCAAAGAAATATGTAGTTTTCCAGGGTTCTATCTCTGAAATTGGGGAGTTAAGAGGAGTATTTAATTCCAGGAAATGAAATTCTAGAAACTCCAGGCGTTTTAAAAGTATTTCATGGCTGCTCTGCCTGTGGAGTAGCCATTCTTTTCTTCCTTTACTTTCTAAATAAACTTGCTTTCACTTTTCTCTTAAAAAACAAAAATGAAACAAAAGTATTTCATGACAATCCTAGATCCACTTGCTCAATAAATATATTTTTTAAATAATATCATATGGACATATTTTAAAACTGCTCATTTAGTAGAAGATGAGCATACTTTCAGAAAAATGAGTTTACTTTCACAAGCTGATGCTTAAATTCTTTCCAGGTAAGCAGCCTCAACTGTAAAAACAAATCTGAAAGAGAAACCAACTTGCCCCTTTGGGCAAACAGTCATATTGAGTTTCACATACTTTCAAGACTGCCTAATTTAAAAATTATAATATATATATACACCTTTAAAAGATAAGTTAATTTTGAAGATTTATTCAATCTGCTACTGGTAATCTACTGGTAATGATGCCACTATGTAAAACACACAGGTTTAACAAGAAGAAATAACAGTAGGCATGTCACTTACTACAATGTTTAAAAGGAGTTATGTCAGTATCTTATTTAAGATTTTTGTTTTGTTTGTTTTTTAATCTGGAAGAAAACAGGCTTACTTTCAACCTAATAATGTCTTAACCTGAAAAATGAAAGGGTGAGAAGTTCGGAATAACGGCCTCATATTACGCAATCCCTAAAAATAAGGTGAAAACGGGGGAACATCTTTTTCATTTTTCCTCAGCACACTCAAGTTTCAACTTCACAAGCTCAGTATTTGAAGAAGATCACTCTTACACTGCCGCTTTACTCCCAAATTATTGTCCCCCCAAAACAATATCTTTTGGGGAAACAAAGCACCTTATCTGGAGTCCCATAAACAAATAACCGAATACGATCCTTTCTCAACTTTATGCCCCCAAACTGCAAGCTCTCAAGATCAACGTTTTCTTCAGTTTTAACAAAAAGCAACATTTCGCCCAGGAAAATCAAATGGTCTGAAACACGACTACACGCTGTACTTTCTAAAACTTTTCAGCAGCTAAGTCCAAGCATTCACCGCGGTGCCTGGCGCACGAACCGCTCTAACAGAGTCCTAAAATTGCTGCCGATTCACAGCAGCGATATAAGCTGCCTCGAATGGAGGGCAGATTTTTAACTTGTAGCAGTTTCCAAACTTTTTCATTGAAATACTCCAACAGCTGAAGAAATTAACTCGGACCCCTGACAGTCCAGAAAGGTTTAACCTAAGCCAAGCTCATCAATTCCAACTTGAAATTTAACCAGTTGTGGGAACTGTGAGTTCCCTCTTCTCCCTGGTTTCGTTTACTGCAAAACCAGAAGCCATGACTCACCAAGCAGGGGACCAGAGCCCCCAACAGGCTGGGCCATGTTCTCCAGGAGCCGGACCTCCGACTACCACCTGCGCGTCCAGTCGCCGGCAGCCTACCGCTCCGCGACGCTCGGGAGAGCCCGGGCCTCACGTGATGGCCCCGGGGCGTCCCCGTACCTAGCCTAGCGCCCGGCCACGCCCGCGCCTGCAGCCCACGGATGACTTCAAGCCGCCCGGCACCCCCCTCCCCCGAGCACTCCCCACTCCCCACCGGCCGCTCCGCCCCGGCCCCCGCCTACCTGTAGCCCCAGGTGGGCAGCAAGGCCAGGCTCAGGTGCGTGCGTAGCTGCCCCAGCGTCGGCTCCGCCTCGGGTACCTCCAGCGGCTGGGTCCGCTTCTCAAGCCGTACCCGCAGCCTCATGACGGCGGCGGGATCCGCGAGGAGCCTGGACCCAGAGGCGGCGAGAGGGACAGCGTGGGGGCCGAGCTGCTCCTGCTTCAAACGGCTGCGACCCCGAAGTGGCGACTACGGAGCTGAGGAATTGCTGCGGCGAAAAGGGGAAAGAGCCCCACCACGGTGGCCGCCCTGCCGGCCGGTCTCTGGAATGTGAGCACCCGCCCCTCTCCTGAGGGCGCCCCCTGGAGCCGACCCCGAGAGCCGGCGGCAGGCGGGCGGCTTACAGGAGCCTGGCCGCGGGGCTTGGAGGGGTGGGAAATTGACCGATCGATGACTCGGCGCGCAACGGCACTACCTTAGAGCACTGGCATAGTGCGCAGGCGCCGAGATGCGGCAGTGCGCTGGCGTCCCAGCTCTTCCGCCGCGGTGGCTGAGACTTCCTGAACTTGCTAACGTGGGACAACCGTGGTGCTGACAGGGATGCTGCAGACAATACAGTCGTCACTCCCCGGGACCTAGTGTCACGCCATTTCTTCCGCGGCCTCCAGCTCCAGCGGAATCTTCTCTGAGAAGCCTTAGGTTAACAGTCCTTAGGTTGACCGGGCGCAGTGGCTCACGCCTGTAACCCCAATATTTTGGGAGGCCGAGGCGGGTGGATCACTTGAGCCCAGGAGTTCGAGACCAGCCTGGGCAACATGGCGAGACCCCGTCTCTACAAAAAAATACAAAAAATTAGTCAGACGTAGTGGTGCGTGCCTGTAATCCCAGCTACTTGGGTGGCTAAGGCGGGAGGATCGATTGAGTCCAGAGGTTGAGGCCTCAGTGATGGCACCATTGCACCTCGGTCTGGTTCCACAGAACAAGACCTTGTCTTTAAAAAAAGTAGAGCTATTTGTAGCCAGTGATCTATGTTGGACAGTTTATTAGAAATCTGTTGCTGCATAACAAGCACCCCAAAGTTCAACGCAATAAACATTTGTTGTCCCACAAGTTATAGAGGTCAGGGATTTGGGGATACGTAGCTGGGTGGTTCTGTCTCCAGGCCTCCCATGAGGTTACAGTCAAGGTGTAGGCCAGGGCAGCAGTTATTGGCTAGGGCCAGAGGATCGGCTTCCAGGATGACATAGGACTGTTGACTGGAGACCTGTTTTTCGCCACGTGAATCTCCCATAGGGCTGAGTGTCCCCATGACATGGCAGCTGGCTTCCCTCAGAGCAAGTGATCCCAGAGAGACCAAGGCATAAGCCACAATGTTTTTTATGACCTAGCTCCAGAGGTCACATATGGCTATTGTCATATTTACAAACCAACCTTCTGTGTGAGAGGATCCACCCAAAGGTATGAATGCCAATAGATTGGGATTGCTGCGGGCCGTCCTGGAGCCTGGCTACCATAGAGGGTCTAACTACTGATAACTTAGAGGAGAAAGAATAATCAAGTTTCATCGTTGTATAATAACCGTAGTCCAAATCCTTATAAAAGAGTCATAAAACGTGTCTACCAGTAGGTGGCAGCACTTGTCCACATCGTGCCCTTGATTCTGCAAATAAATATGTACTGTCTACTTTGTAACAGATGCCCCACATGCTAGAGACTCAGAGACCAAAAAGACGTGTTTCTGCCCACGCAAAGTTTATAGCTGAGTGAATCATCTCTTGCAGTAGAGCGTAAAAAGTCTCTCCTTTATGATAGACATAAATACAGACCTGAGGATTGGGGTACAGAGAGGAGGGTTGCCGTGCCTTAGGATTTTTTTTTTCCCCTAGACAGAGTCTCACTCTGTTGTCCAGCCTGGAGTGCAGTGGCGCGATCTCGGCTCACTGCAACCTCTGCCTCCCGGGTTCAAGCAATTCTTTGCATGTCTCCTGAGTAGCTGTGATTACAGGCGCTCGCCACCACGCCCAGCTAATTTGTGTATTTTTAGTAGAGACGGGGGTTTCACCATCTTGGCCAGGCTGGTCTTGAACTCCTGACCTGGTGATCGACACGCCTCGGCCTCCCAAAGTGCTGGGATTACAGGCATGAGCCACAGCGCCCCGCCGAGGATTCTTTAGTAGTGAGCAATGAGGAATGGTGGCAGGACCAGGAAGACTCTGTATGACCAGAGTGATGGACAGTATAGGTACATCCCAGATAAAGAAGAACCGTGGGCTAAGCAGAGGGTTTGGGACATATTCTAGAATGTATGGAAAGCCACTAGACGGCTTTTATAAGGGGAGTCTTTACACTCAGAATTCTTAATTTTCAGCAATAGAAGCTGACTCTGACTAAGCAGAAAAGGTGTACATTAAAAGGATGCTGTGGCCAGGCGCAGTGGCTCACGTCTGTAATCCCAGCACTCTGAGAGGCCGAGGTAGGTGGATCACGAGGTCAAGAGATCGAGACCATCCTGGCCAACATGGTGAAACCCCGTCTCTACTGAAATACAAAAATTAGGTGGGCATGGTGGCGCACCTGTAGTCCCAGCTACTTGGGAGGCTGAGGCAGGAAAATTGCCTGAACCTGGGAGGCAGAGGTTGCAGTGAGCTGAGAGTGGGCCATTGCACTCCAGCCTGACACCTGGCAACAGAGCAAGACTCTGTCTCAAAAAAAAAAGGATGCTGTATAGCTCAGGGAGTTCTAGGGAGGATGGAGAAATGGCTCCGGGCTAAGCTTCCAAGAATGAAGCTCAGAACCAAGCTGAATACTGGCCTGATGAGGAAACTACAATGACTGGGATTGCTACTGGAGGAAACTGCCATCACCACGGCTGAGAATCACTGGGGAATGGCTGCCACTGCCACTGCTAACATCAAATGCCACATGCTCTTGCAGCCTCCTACAAAATGCCAAACTTCCAGAAGAGTCTGTTTCTTCACCTTGCTCACTTCCACATAAAAAGCTCATAGGGGCATCTGATTGAGGAAGTTTGGGCCCCACACCTGAGTCCTGGCTACAAAGGAGACTGGGAATTGGGGTCTGAACTCCTTCCTTGGGGAGGCAGGATACAGAATATGGGAATTTCCGCCCCCCCCCCCCCGGAAAAGGGAAGGCTATTCAGAAGATGGTAGGAAGCCATGAATCTGACAGGTGTACACTACTAGGAGCAGGCTCAGACCTGTAATGTGAATCTCTCCCTAGAGAATGTGATAGGATGTGGGGGATAGATTGGGGTTTCTCAGCCTCAGCACTACAGACATTTTGGACCACATAAGTCTTTGTTGTGAGAGGCTGTTCTGTGAGTAGAATGTTTAGCAGCATCCATGATCTCTATCCGCAGAATGCTAGTAGAACCCTCCCCAGTTGTAAGTTCCAAAGATTTCAAATATTCCCTGGGAGAAAAGCCACCTTGAGAACCACTGATTAGAGATCAGCTCTGTCTTTTTAGAAAATTTTTTTAAAAATCAACCGAGCCTGGTGGTGCGCACTTACATTCCTAGTTAACTAGTGAGGCTGAGGTGGGAGAATGCTGGAGCCTGGGAGGTTGAGGCTGCAGTGAGCCATGATCACAGCACTGCACTCCAGCTTGGGTGACAGAGTGAGACCCTATCTCAAAAACTAAAAATTAGAAATAAAAAGAGTGAGAGAGAGACAGGGACAAAGTTGAGGGGTGGAGGGTGCGGTAAGAATTTTCCCAATTTGATCTGTAAACCAGTAATTATTTGACTCTTTTATCACAAGAATGTGTTCACATATTTATTGAATAGTTAAGAAAAATGTTATTAGGAATATTAGCATCTGATCACAGAGAGAAATGCTGTTTTCTGCTGCAAGGGGTAGATAGAATACTTGCATATACTTCATTTCAGTGGCTCTCAACTGTGGCGACTTTGCCTAACAGGAGACATTTGACATAGTCCAGAAACATTTTGTCACAACCAGGGTAAGAGGTTGTGGTGCTAATGGGTAGTGGTAGGGATGCTGCTAAACATTCTTGTGTTTATTTATTTGTTTTTGAGATGGAGTCTTGCTCTTGTTGCCCAGACTGGAGTGCAGTGGCACAATCTCGGCTCACTGCAACCTCTGCCTCCAGGGTTCAAGCCATTCTCCTGCCTCAGCCTCCCAAGTAGCTGGGACTACAGGCGTGTGCCACTACACCTGGCTGATTTTTGTATTTATAGTAGAGACAAGGTTTCACCTTGTTGGCCAGGCTGGTGTTGAACTCCCGACCTCAAGTGATCCACCTGCCTTGGCCTCCCAAAGTGCTGGGATTACAGGCGTTAGCCACCAGGCCTGGCCTGCTAAACATTCTATAATAGACAGGACAACCCCCTACAACCAAGAATTACGTAGCTCAAAATGCCAACAGGGCCAAAGTAGGGAAATCTTGGTTTACTTCAATTAGGCTCACACCATTGATTCCCAGATGTTTCAAAGTAATATCATACTATCTTGTTTGTTTGGTTCCATAATATCCTTCATGTCTCAAAAAGTCATACATATATGCATTTAAATTTTAGCATGAATTTAAACTCATTTTGAATTGCAATAATATAAAGTGACTCCCTTCTAGATAACTGGTAACGATGGAAGGAACTGATGTGGGTAGGTCCATTTGTCAAAACCAAGAGTGCATCACTGCTGTAAACCATTCCAGGGCGTGAATGGTGGAAGGAGTCACAGCCCGGGTCAGTCATTGAAATCCACCCAGAAACATCATTACACAGATATCAGTGGAGTGTGGCCTGGGACAGAGCAGGGACAAGAGAAGGAGCTGCTGCTGGGTGATAGGATGATTCTGCCAGACTTCTCTCCAGCCCTCCCAAGGTGAACTGTAAGATGACTCATCACCTCCAGAGCCACATGAATTCCAGGCAGCTTCCTCTGGTTAGAAATAAACTAGTTATTTCAAACAAACACATAAATCTGTGCTACAGAGATTCAATTAGCAGCTCACAGAACCAGATGGGTTGCCTAGCAACAGCATCCTTCTCACTGCCCACCTTCTGTGTACCCTGGGTTGTGGATTGCCCTTTAGTAACCTTCCTAAAAAGGCAGCATAGTATAGTGATTTAAAAGGCAGACCATTGAAAATGGAACACCTGGGTCCTGAATCCTGACTCCACAACTTGCTAGCTGTAATGTCTAAGCTTAGGCAAGTTGTCCCATCTAGCAAATGGAAATAATATCAGGTCCTCATACAGTCTTGATGAGTATTTAGTGAATTCATTTATGGATGGTGCCCAGAACATAACAAACACTCAATAAATGTTAGCTCTTACTTTTCTCTACCCTATATATCCCTCTTCAGGGTTTCCTTTTAACCAGATTTCACCAACACAAATATTGGGGGGCAATGAGGGATTAGAACTCATAACGTCTTTTGCCCCAAGACTGCCCTATGCGGCTCCTCTCTGCATGTGCACATAATCCCTCTTCCTTCCTACTTTTGTCTCCTACCAAGAATAATGTAATTTGTCTTCCAATCTCAAAAATGTTTCATCTTCAGTTAGCTCTTTTTATACGGTTATAGCCCAGACATTCTAGAAACCAAGAACAGGGATGCTCAGTTCCCTAACACTATCTCCTGACATCTCCCTTTAATGAACAAGCATTTTCTACCTAGTTATTTATAGTTTTTCTTTTGGAGTCTTAATTAAGAGTGTTCTCTGATCTGCAAAGACAAACACACTGTCAGCTGTTCAACAGTATAGTAATTAATCTTGCATTTTAGATTGCCATCGTGAGTAGGCTAAAGAAGCAGGCGTTCCCAGCAAATCTTCAGTTAAATATGGAAAGCTAAAACAAGCAATGAAACTGGATAGAGTGCTGCTGTTGATGTTTTTAAAGATGAATTTGGCAAATGTGCCCTAAACAGCTAATTAGGAAAGCTAATTAGCTGATTTCTAAGGCCTCTTCCAAATAAAAGACAACAGACTAGCTACACTCTCTTCTTAGATCTTTGTTTCCTAGATTCTAATTATTTGAGCCCTTTTTTCAAAAATTATTACAAGTCCTAAGGCGGGGCATGGTGGCTCACACCTGTAATCCCAGCACTTTGAGAGGACAAGTTGGGTGGATCACCTGAGGTCAGGAGTCCGAGACCAGCCTAGTCAACATGGCAAAACCTCATCCCTACTAAAAATACAAAAATTAGTTAGGCATAGTGGTGACACCTGTAATCCCAGCTATTCAGGAGGCTGAGGCAGGAAAATGGCTTGAACCCAGGAGGGGAGGTTGCAGTGAGCTGAGATCAGACCCCTGCACTCCAGCCTGGGCAACAGAGTGAGACTCCATCTCAAAAAAAATCTATCTCCCATGTGAGCTGTACTGTTATTTACTTTTTTTTTTTTTTTACCATAAACCAACCCACTTCATAAAATGTACATAAACTTATTTTTATTATTTTTATTTTTTTATTGTACTTTAGGCTCTGGGGTACATGTGTACATCATGCAGGATTGTTGCATAGGTACATACATGGCTATGTGGTTTGCTGCCTCCATCCCCCGTCACCTTTATCTGGCATATCTCACCATGTTATCCCTCCCCCACCTCCCTACCCACTGTTATCCCTCCCTTAGCCCTCCCCCACAGACCCTAGTGTGTGATACTCCCCTCCCTGTGTCCATGTGTTCTCATTGTTCAACATCCACCTATGAGTGAGAACATGTAGTATTTTATTTTCTGTTCTTGTATCAGTTTGCTGAGATTGAGGTTTCCAGATTCATCGATGTCCCTACAAAGGACACGAACTCATCGTTTTTTATGGCTGCATAGTATTCCATGGTGTATATGTGCCACATTTTCCCTGTCCAGCCTATCATGCTTTCAGACTAAATCTGATGATCCACCATCAGTTCCAAAGGTATTCTGGGCAGTAGAGCCATCCACTGCAGGCACCCTGACCAGAAGGAACCAGCTTATGATTCCGGAAAAGAAAATTCTTCCAATTCAGTTTAACACCGTTTTCAATCATTTTGGTAAAGTAGCCTTCACAATTTCACAAGGTGTGGTGTGCGTGTGTGTGTGTGGGGGGGGTCTGTGTGTGTGTGTTTTGCAGGAAGGTAATTATTGCATAGGTGGTATTGTCTGTTCATCTGAGTAGAAACTGTAGTGTTCATTCCTGCCATTGGGTAATTATAGTGAAGCAATTATGTATCACATTTTGAAAGAGGCATTTAAAAAATCCACGGCTGAGATGAGTCAGACTTAATTATCTTGGCTTTTCAGCAGCTGAGTTTAAGGAGCAAGGTGGAGAACACATCAGCTTCAAAGCAGAAGGAATTGAACGTGCTCCCCAGCTCTGGACACTTCCTCTGCTTGAGGTAAGAATCATGAACAAACTTCGGGTCTCTGGCAGCTGCCATCTCCAAACTGGAGATGTCTCAGATCTGGTAGGATACCGTGAACAGACAGCTGTCATATACCCTGGGTTATTATTATTATCTGCCTAGAATTTTCTGTGTCTTTGTTTGTATCTGTGTGTGATGTCACACATGCCCACCTTGAGGCTTCTTAGGCAAGAGCTTTAGTGAAAACTAAACAGGTATAAGAAAGAAAAAAGAGTTGGTTTAAACCCCCTATTTAGTTTTGCATCATGGAACAATGTTAAGAGGGTTGCTCAGTGATCTGGACTTACTTTTGCCTCTGTTTCAGAGGGGAGCCCAGTACAGTGGCAGAAAATTCTATCTTGTCTCTCAAAATCGGCATGGTTAGGACTAAGGAGTTGTGATGATCTCTTTGCTTTCAAGGCAGGTCTTAAAGCACATCGGTGACCTAGATCCCGCCAGAGCAAAACTATCCGCCCACTTGCCTGGATTGTTGAACTTGTTGGTGTTAGGCATAGAGTTTTTGGGGAAAGACCTGGGTATGAATTCTCAAGCTCCTTGTCATTAGAGATCTTGCTATAAAACTAGATGTGAGGACTGGATCCCTTGAAATATTCTGCCCATATTCCATACCCGTCGATTTATTATGCACAGTCATTTTGACTTAACCAGTATGTTGGAATACCCTTCTAGTCTAGACTTCTTTAAACCTGTTGAACTTAAGTTTTCAACCTGCGCCTCTGTTTTGAAGGCTACATTTTACTCATTCATTACTCCCTTAATCAGTTTTTCCAGAGTCAGTCAAAGCTCTTGTGAAGGAGCAGTAGTATTAAGCCCATCTGTGAGTGTCAAGTGTTTTCTAAATTGGACTGGCATTTTCTTATTCCTAGTTGTCAGGATGACTCACACAAGAACCATTTAATTTAGGATTATTATTCTGTCTGTATATTTGTATGGAAAAGTAATGACTACTGAGATTTTGAATCTTGGAAACAAGCAATTCCCCAGAAGCAACAAAATAGATAACTTGCTGGCAGGGTTTTTAAGTGATCTTGGATCCTTTTTAACAGGCGACTAACCCTGCCTGCACTTGTCAGCCAAATTACTTAACCTTTTGGTAGTCATCACCTTGCTTGACAAGGTTCCTTTCCTCCTCTGCCCATAAGTCATCATCCTAACTGAACGATTCAACCAAAAGTTATGTATAGTTCACCCCTTCGTGCCCCAGTAATTTATTTCACTCATAAAATTTCTAGAGGAAAAATATATTTTCCCGTCTGCAATTTTGGATTCCTGGATCTCCATCAAAGTGTACCACTTCAGAAACTTTTTTTAACTGAGAAGGGAAAACAGGTTTTGCTGCTGGCAGGGAGTTTAAAACTCCAGTTGTGTCCATGAAAATAAGAAGAGGTTTGCACTGTGATGCTTGAACATTTCTGGATGCTCACTGAATTTTTCCATCTTGAAAATGGTATCAATCAACTCTTATTTAAAATTCCCAGAAGAAGATAAAAACCCTAGCATTTATCAAGTCATTCAATAAAAATAAATCCATCAGCACTAGAATTAGGAACCAGAAGAACAAGATTGGGTTCCCAGGTGCCTTACTTACTGTGAGATCTTGGCCTAGTCATCAGATTCTCTCAGCTTCCATGTCCACGTGGCTAAAACCAAAGTAAGATAATAATAACATCTACTTCAAAGAAATGTGAGTTTTGTAAAGGGCAAAGAAATAAAAATGTATTATTTTAGTTGTTATTTCATTCACAAGTAATATCTCTTCTTTGGTTTTTTGTTTTTTTTTTTCCACTGTGGAAATGGAGAGTTCTATATGAAATATATAATGGTTTGGTTTTAACAAGACTGCTTTTCAGTTTGGCCTCATCATATATTAAAATGTGGAAATGATTCTATACCGGATGGTCGGTAGCCACTAACCTGAGCCCCAGAAGTGTTCTCCTTATTCCCATAGTTCATCTCTACTAATTCCCCTTTCCAGGACACCTTGACTAACCCCCAAGGGCAACTAAAGGGTCAAGAAAGGCCCAGCACAGCAGAAGACCAGCTGGACCTGCAAGAACATGCATCCATTCTGAGTGTTAAGATGCTATGAATATCAGTCTGCCTCCCAGGACATGGAGGGCTTTACACTCCCTTGTCCCACTCACCACATTTTCTCCAACCCTCAGATCACTCATTGCTGGGCCAGAGATCCTCCTCCTCCACCCAAATCCCTTCCCCTCGGCTCTCAACCCTCCCGTGTGCTTTCCCTGTGCTTTCCTTAGTGCTGTCTGCACCCTGATCATCCTTAAGTCATCCTTTCTTAGCTCTGCTCCCAACGCTGCTGCCCAGGCTCCTTCCATAACTTGTCCTGTAGAACCCAAACCAACTCTTCAGGGCTGAAATATCAAACTGGATTCATAAGGCCATATCAGTGGTAAAATATTAAAATGCCTTAATAGCTAATGGTAAAAAGCCATTACTCTGAGTATTCCCCTCCTATTCCCAGTACCCCCAACTACCCTGGCCACTCCTTCAAGACATCCTCTATCCTCCCCATGATCTAGCACTCAACTTCCTGGGCCCTGCTCCAGGACTGTGGCCAACATCTGTTTTGATGGATGCCTGCAGTTTACTAGTACATAAATACTTGGTTAACCATCTCTGCAAAGAACTGTAATACATGATAGAGTAAGGTAAGGGATATTCCTTCATTTATTAATTTATTGATTCATTCTACCAACACTTTTCATTCACTCACTCTATCCCAGGCACTGAGCTAGACCTAGGACTTCCAAACCAGATGCAGTCTATGCCTTCATGCACTTATATTCTGATAGGGAAGGCAAATAATAAGCAAGAAAAGAAACATACGCTCATGAATAAATATGTATTTTGATCAAGGGGTCAAGAGGAAATGAAATTAGCTCAGGGAAGTCATAAATGACTTTAGAAAGAAGGCGGTGTTTTAAATGGGCCTTAGGGATGTGCAGGGCTTCTCCAGGCCTAGATGGAGGGGAACAACATAGGCAATAGCATTAGGCAGAAAATGTGGCATGCGTTTAGGGACCGGTAGTTCAGGGGGCTTCTGGGAGATCAGGTGAGAGATGTCAGCAGGTTGACCCAGCCAGCCTTCTCAGACTTGAAGATGAGCTTATGCACAGACAGGTTAATACCCTATTTCTAAACCTTTGGCCTCCAGCAAAATACCCACATGAGTGTTCACTAAGCTAAGCACAGTCCCCCTGTATAAGGTGGGAAGTTTATGCACTAGACAAAATCCTGGCCAAATGGGTACATAGGATAGCCCTTCTACCTCCCACCCAGCTGCACACACTGGTGTGGGGTTTTCCTAAAATGCTTTCCACTGGCTCCACTTTGTGCCAAGAGCCTGGCATCTCTCCAGAGGGACGCCTTCCTATTTCACA
Organism: Cebus imitator; assembly: GCF_001604975.1. Classification (NCBI taxonomy): domain Eukaryota; kingdom Metazoa; phylum Chordata; class Mammalia; order Primates; family Cebidae; genus Cebus; species Cebus imitator. The sequence continues at coordinate 176,081 of NW_016107412.1, read as the reverse complement.
CAAAACCCCAAGATAGGCTAGCAGCGGCCTTGCCTGGACGCCCATCCCTAATCATACTGCTCTGTTCTTTTCAAGCAAATTCTCTAGAATCCCCTTTATCTACATTTCCCCATTCCCACCTCCACAGCTTCACCTTTAAGACCACCCACCCCCCTTTATGAAATCTCTCACCCACTTTGGCCAAGTGCTCCACCTTTTGCAATGACCTCTTTTCCTTCACCCAGGCTGCTCCTGAAGCCTAGTCCTGTCTGAATCCTTACCTGACCACCTGTTCTGACCCCTCCCTCTGTCTAAACACATGGCTCTCACAGTTTTCTCTCTCTCTTTTTTTTTAAATTTTGAGACAGGGTCTTGTTCTGTTGCCCAAGCTGGAATGCAGTGGCATGATCACAGCTTACTGCAGCCTCCACCTCCCAGGCTCAAGCAATTCTCCCACCTCAGCCTCCGAAGTTGCTGGGTTCTACAGGTGTACACCACCACACTCAGCTAATTGTCTATTTTTTGTAGAGATGGGGTCCTGCCATGTTGCACAGGCTGGTCTCAAACTCCTGGGCTCAAGCAGTTCTCCTGCCTCGGCCTCCAAAATTGCTGGTATTACAGGCATGAGCCACCACACCTGGCCTACTTCCTCCTCTTTGACCACATCCACAAGGTCATCTTCCTGGGCCTTCCTTGATTTGTTTCATGTTTGTATGCTATCACGGTGGTATCTGCCACCCGTGGGTCTTTTGCATGTGTGAATGCAGAAGTGATAGCTCACCCAGATTGTAATTTCCAAGCTAGAAACAAGGCCTGTGAATGTATTACTCACTTGATTTTCATTCAGAGAAACCCAAATTACTGCTGCTATTGGGACCTGTGCTTCATCTCTCAAGAAAATGGGATGGCATTAATTTGTTTGGTCTATTAATTCAACAAGCATACATTGATTATTCATGCATGCCAAGCATGGGTGATGTAACAGTGAATAAGAAGCGGTCCCTCTTTTTGCAGAGAATGTCTATTTAACCAAAAATTTTTGCATGCCTACTATGTGCTACTGGACTCGAATTATAGAAGTAAGACACAATCCCCATGACAGAGGGATAGGCAAGTAAAAAGGCAATCACAACACCAGATAGTGTATACTAAGATCAAGGGTTTCCCAGGTGCTGGAGAACCCATAAGGCACACATGGCCCAATTCACAGCTTGTGAAAGAGACTTTATTCATTCATTCATTCATTCATTCTGTCATTTTGTCATTCAGTAGTTCCCTATTGCTTACTGTCTGCCAGTCACTATTCAAGGTGCTGAAGTGATGAAGTCCTTCCCCATGAAGCCTAAAAATTCCAGTAGAGGAGACAGACAATACACATGTTAGTAACTGTATACTACCCTAGATGAAGATAAGTGCTTTGGAGAAAATATAGCAAGGGCGGAATCATAATAGCAGGGCCACAGGGAAGATGTTCGTGTTCTGCATAGAGTGACTAGGAAAGACTTTGCTGAGATGGCACTTGAGGCGGTATCTGAAGAAGTGCAAGACCTGGTTCTCTGAGAAAGACCATGCCAGGAAGAGGGAACAGCAAATACAAAGATCCTGGGGTACAGGCTACTTAGATCATTCAAGAAAGATCAAACTAGCCAGTGATGCTGGGACCCTGAGAGCCAGGTGTGTGTGTTAAGGATGGAGGTCAATGGGGAAGTAGAGGCACAGAGTCATTCCATCAGCTACGAGGCCCTCTACACCTGTAGCTAAGGAAATGACTTTGGCATTTACACTAAGATGGGGAACCACTGAAGGGTGTTAATGGGGGCAGGGAGTAACATGATCTAACTTTCATTTTAAGAGGCTCATTCTGACTGTGGTGTGGACAATGGCCAGAAAGGAGCAATGGCTGAAGCAGGGAGACCAGTAAAGATGCTATCACAAAAATCTATGGGAAATGGTTCTGGCTTGAATCAGGGTGTAGCAGTGGAGAGGAGGAGTCCTGCCTGCAAACAGACAACATTGTGTGTCAGGTGTTCTAATGGAAACATGCATTCTGCAAAGTGTGGTGGGATCCCAGAGTAGAGTGTGATGAGGACAGGGTAAAATGACTTGGTGAGGGACGTTTTCACAGAGAGAGACATGGAGCTGGCCCTAAAGGATGCATATTCACCACTAGTCTGTGAAAAGCATAGGCCAGGGGCCATGTGTAGACCAACACTATACTCTCAGCACCTAGAACACATTCTGGTGTGTTCAGTAAATGAATTGCTGAATGAATGCATGGATGAATGGGTGGTTGAGTGGTTGGATGGATGGATGGATGGATGGTTGGATTGAGTTCTGGAAGTAAATAATAAAAATGAGAAAACCTGTAAATATTGGATTTAATTGACCAAAGAGAAAGTCAAGACTAATAAAGGAACAATAACTGTCAGTTAATTTCAGATGTGTACAAAGATAATCCCAGTCCTCTGGGGATGTTTCCTCCTGTGGAATCTCTACATATCGTCTTCTCAGACCATTTACCCTGGAATCAAGGCAAGGATTACTCAGAGGGCACTTGACTATGGTGAGTTGGATACTTTCAGAAGCAGACCTCAGGCCCACTAGGTGGGATCTGTGACCTAAACTCAACAGCTCATAACTTGGGCCATCTCATAACTGAGACAAACTCTACTGTGGGGTGACCCAGTACCTTATGCAGAAGCCGATAAGATGTCTGTGAAGAAAGTGTTGCCTAAAAAATAGTCAACTCGAGGGGAGACATGTCCAAACAGCACAGATTCTCACTCTCTCTCTCTCTTTCCCATGTATACACATAATGAACATCTGAGGCTTCTAAATAAGAACACATTTATAGGATAGAGGAAAAAAGATTTGAAAGTAAAAGTAACATCTTGGAGCTTCAAAACGGATTTGGTTTCAAAAGAGACTTAGAATCCCCTAAAATTGGCTTAAAATGCAATATGGGTGACTGTGCATTTTTCTGAGGAGAGGCTCCATATTTATTGGATGTGCAAAGGAGTCTGAGACACCAAAAGGTTAAAAGCCAGTTCTTTAGAGAATGTTTATAAATACTAGAGAGAGACAAACGTTGGGATGTGATTTTCCTTGGGCTAAGATGAGGTGGGAGCAGAAGATTGTAGAGAGGGAACAGACTGCAATATCAAAGTATCTGGACCTATTTTCTCCTGTGAAATTTTGCCTGAGATTAGCTAAAGTAGGTTGATGGATCTTTCTCAATCCTCTTTAACTAAAGCAGTCAACCTAAGCACTGCTAGTCCAACCAAGTAATGCCTAACTAAGCCTAACCAAGAAATGCTGCTTTTACTACACCGGAAAATAAATAAATAAATGAGGGAGTTTCTCCCCTAGTACGTCATCTAGTGCAAGTGATCTAAAATTGAACCATCTTGCATAAATGTTACGTGAACAATGATGTATAGAAATACGTACCAGACATATATGTATGTGTATATACATGTGTGTCTTGTTACTATACTGATGTGCTGATGTGCATAGAAATATATATCAGAAATAGATATCTTGTAACAGTATTCAAGTTGTGCAGCTTCTTTTTCACCCCCAGAGCAGAGTCATTAAAAGAACAGATCTGAAGTCTGTTTATATTTATATATTTATATTTATAGCCATTTATATGGCTATAAATGTCAGTTCTGTCGCTTTCCTTGATACATGGCCTTGGGCCAGTGGATTTTCTCATATGGAAAATAGGAGGATAAAAATGGCGCCTACCTACTTACAGTTGGTGTGAGGTAAGGCTCAAATAGGATCATCCATGGGCTGTATTCTCATTCATGGGAAATACGGCATGGGCTAGTGGAGAAGGGCAGGCTTTGAATTCAGAATCATTTTTGAGCATCTACCATGGCCAGGCTTTTTAAACGTGCTTTCTGCGCTGTGTGTTGATCTAATACCACAAACAACCCTACAGGAACTGTTGTCATTTTATAGAGGAGGAATATGACATTTTCCAAGTCTCACAGCAGTAAGGGACTCAGGCAAATGTGAACTCAGGTCTGTGCTGCCTGATACTGAAACCTAAACTTTATCATCTACTCCCTGTTCCTCCAAGCTCTGGATAATGCTGCTCACTAGCTGTGGGCTCTTGGGCAAGTTACTGGCCTCCCTGAGTCTCAGCTGCCTCCTACGTGAAACAGGGTTAATAACGCCTTGCCACTGGTTTGCTGTGAGGACCCAAGGAGAGAGGAGAGAATGTATATGGAGTCCTCGCATATATAGGCACTCAGTACAAATTAGGTATTTTTTGAATTTTATCAATGATTTATGCTCCCACATTTTCTAGAAAGAGATCTGATGTGTCTATTTTTAGTAATATCTGCAAGATACTTATTAAAATGGATGTGAAAATCATAGTACCTGCCCATAGGATTGTTGTAGAAAATAAATGAATTAACATATGTAAAGTGCTTAGAATGGTGTCTGATCGTAGCAAATATGGCCCCACAAGTATCAGCTATTGTCATTTTCACATGTGTGAACAGACCCCTCCAATGTTACTAATGTCCCCATGTCATAGATGAAGAAAGTAAGGGACAGAAAAGCTATGTAACTTGCAGAGTCACACAAGCTATTCAGTGGCAAAGTTAGGATTCAAACCTAACCTCTCTGATAGTGCCTTTGGTTCTAGCTTCACATCCTTTATCTCTGTCTTTGCACCACCATATCGCAACATTTTCTCTGGCATTTTAGAGGATAAAACCTGCTCTTCTTCATCCCCAACAGGGACAGAATAACTGGAAAGGAAGTTAAACTGCAAAATAAGGGATAAAGGCAACTATGGAGATAACTTTTCTCAAGTCCTTTAACGTGGGAAAGGTCTCTTTTCCCCAGCGAGCTCAGAGAAATCTGTTCTGTGATGCTTCCATATAAAGAAGCTGAGGGGTTATTCCAGGGTGAAACAAAAGCAGTGGTTATTAACTTTTTAAAAAATCTCAGGATCCTTTGACAATCTGGTGAAAATGTAGATTCTCTCCCCCAAAAAATGAGACGCATATGCACTCATGACTCACCCACAGTTTTTTATTAGAATTTCATGTGATTCAAGAGTTTCCTACAGCCCATGAACCTCAGGCCAAAAATTCTTGAACTTAAAGAATCTGAAAGGAAATAGAGTGTGGAATAACCTCCTGGAACTGGCCATAGCATACAGATTCTGGAGCCAAAGTGTCTGAATTTGACCACCGGCTTCTCCAGTTCTTAGCTGTGTGATTGGGCAACAGTGAACCCCTCTGAGGCTCAGGGTTTCACGCTATTGCTCAGGCTAGAGTACAGTGGTGCAATCATGGCTCACTGCAACCTTGACCTCCAGGACCCAAGCAATCCTTCCAACTCAGCATACTGAGTCACTGGTAATATAGACATGTACCATTACGCCCAGCTAATCTTTAATTTTTTTTCTTTTTTTTGGTAGAGACAGGGTCTCAGTGTTGCCCAGGCTGGTCTCAAACTCCTGGGCTCAAGCGATCCTCCTGCCTCAACCTCCCAAAGTGCTGGGATTGCAGGCACAAGCTACTGCTCCTGGCCTGAAGCAAATGTTATACATTTCCTCTCACTCTGTACTGTGATGAAACTCTGTAGTCCTTGTGACATAATGAAAATTTCTCATGCCAGCTCTGTAGTCCTTAGCCTCTCTGAGAACCAGTTTTCATCTGTAAACCAGGGACAATAATACCCATATTTGTGGGGTTGCCATTTTCTAAGTATCTAAGGACATGTCTTAATAAATTTAATTTGTGTGGTTAATGTTATTACATTATTATTACCTTTGTCATTACCAACAGATACTTTATTGTTTCCTTCACAGGTGTTCAAGCTGGAATGGAGATGATTGAGCAGATGCTAAAGCAAAAGAACCTCCCAGATTTAAGCGGTTCTGAGTCTCTTGAATTTCTAAAGGTTGATTATGTGAACTACAATTTTTCAAAGTAAGTAGAAGAGAAGAGCACTTTGTCTCTTATAAGAAGCTCAGATGAAACAGTGGAGGAATCCTGTGGATGCCCCATGATTTCATCAGAATCCATCCTTCTTGTCTTTTTCTATTCTGCTATCCTTAGCTCTGGTTTCTAGTCTCAAGTTTGCCTCATGGCTCAATATGGCCACTGTGGTTCCAGCCATCAGATCATGTTTCAGGCAGCTGAAAGGAGAAAGAGACAAGGGTAAAGGGGCTCTTAAAAGTTGAGTCAGCCTTCTTTTTCAATGAATTTTTCTGAAGCTCTATCCTAATAAGATCCTGCCTAACCAACAATGGGCAGAACTTGATAATATGGCCACATTTATTAGCAAGGGAGACTGGAAAACTAGTTTTCCAACGAAACAATTTTGTCATTCCCAATAAAATCAGGGATGTTTAGGGAAGAAAGTGAACTGGAAGTCTACCACCAAGTGAATTGGAAGACACCAACTGACAATCTTTCATAGTCTCCAGCAAAAGTCCCAAAGGCAGTATAAGGAGGGGATAGCTTTGTCATCTGGAACTCAGTCTTAAAAAGCAAGGAAGAGTCAAGCAGAACTTAAAGTATAATAATAAAAATAAAAATAAATAAATGAATAATACAATCAACATCAACAAAAGCTTTTCTAAGGAATTCTCTCTGTGACTCACAAGTTGCCCCAAAACTTTAACAGTCCCGTGATAATTCTTACTATTTCGACCCTTTGGAGTGATCATTCCCCTGCTGTCAATGAGAACATTTATAAAGCCAAGAGATTTTGGCAAGGAGGAAGAGAGATGATGACTTAGGTAAAGTTCCTGGCTAATGCCCTGATCTGTATAAAGTTAGCCATTTAACAAGTATTTATTGAGCACCTACTACATACCAAGCCTTGTCCTAGGAATAGGGGATATTAGGCTGGGTGCAGCTCATGCCTGTAATCCCAACACTTTGGGAGGCCAAGGTGGGAGAATCACTTGAGCTCAGGAGTTTGAGACCAGCCTGGACAACATGGCAAAAACCCACCTCTACCAAAAATACAAAATTCGCTGGGCAGGGTGGTGCACACCTGTAGGCCCAGTGACATGGGAGGCTGAGGTGGAAGGATCACTTGAGCCCAGGTCAAGGTTGCAGTGAGCCATGATTGTACCACTGCACTCCAGCCTGGACAAAGAGACCCTGTCTCAAAAAAAAAAAAGATAAAGGAATAGGGGATATTGTAGTGAACAACACACCTGCTGTTAAAGTCCAGTGGGAGAGGACATTAAATATATATTTACAAAACTAATTTCTTAAGTATAATCATAATACCACAGCAGAAGAGTACAGGAAGAATTGTACAATATCATGTGTAGGTGGAGATGGAGAAAAACAGGCATTCTCATGCATTGCTAGAGGGGGTAGATAAACCAATACAGTAATTGTAGGCCTGTGCTGTTCAAACAGTAGCCACTAGCCACAGGTGGCTACTAAATGCAACTAATACAACTGAAGAAATACATTTTTACTTATTTAATTTTTATTAATATTAATTGTAAAAATCTGATGCTCAGTTTGGCTACTGAAAAACTTTTAAGTATGTTTGGAAAAATTTTGTAAGTTTACTTTTTCAACTGAAATGTTATCAGATCTAAATACAGGTTGAGCATCCCTTATCCAAAATGCTTGGGACAGGACGTATAGCAAATTTTTAATTTTTTTGAATTTTGGAATATTTGCATTATACTTACTTAACCAGTTCAGCACCCCCAAGGGACATTTCCTTTCAGCATCATGTCAGCACTTAAAATTTTTTGATTTGGGATGCTGAAACATGTACAGGTCATGTATCTCTCATAAATCTGGTATGTATTTTATATTCATGATACACCTGAATCCAATGTTTGAATTCAGGTATATCATGAATATAAAATACATACCAGATTTTGAAGACTTACTTTTTTAAAAAAAGAAAATGAAATATCTCACTAGTAATTTTTATATTGGTTACATATTGATATGACAATGTTTTGGATATATTGGCTTAAGTAAAAATATTAAGAAAATTAATTTCACCTCTCTTCCCTTTTTAAAATGTGATTACTACAGGATTTTAAATTACTGTCATACATCGCTGAACAACAGGGATATGTTCTGAGAAACGCCTTATTAAGTGATTTCATAATTGTGTAAACATTATAGGGTGTACTTACACGAACCTAGATGGTACAGCTAACTACACACCTAAACTATATGAAATAGCCTATTGCTCCTAGGCTACAAACCTGTATAACATGTGACTGCGCTGAATACTGTAGGCAATTGTAATACCAGCAGTAAGTACTTGTGCATCTAAATATATTTAGTCATAGAAAAGGGACAGTCAAAATACAGTATACAATCACATGTATATGTCTGTATATGTATTAAAAACATATATATGCTCTTTGACCCAACAATTCCACTTCTCAGCATCCTTCTTAGAGAAGCATATATACACAAGCAGTGTGTGTGAGAATGTTCACTGCGACACTGTGTATAATAATACAGAAGTAGTAGAAAGAACCTAGATGTCCACCAACATAGGAATGATTTTTTTGAAATGGCACATCCACTGTTTGAAATGCTCTGCAGCAGTTATGAAGAATTGGTTAGATCTGCATGTATCAAAAGGAAAATATTTCTAAGATATATTCGATGAATCTCTGCCTTCCTCTTCCCACAGTGGGACTCAGGGCGTGTGACAGAGAATAGGTAGGAAAGGATGCATAGGAGAGGAAATATTAGCAAATAATTGTTTCTTATCGGCTATTACATTTATGTTTTGAATTTTTCCTAATCTTCATTTACAACAATGCCTTTCTTGGGTGCAGTAATTATATACAGATGAAATCATTTTGTCTCCCCAACCCACTTGTGAGTAGCACGTCTTTTGAGTGATTGAATGTGGTTAAGTGCCTTGCCCAAGTTTTTACAGCTGGTACTAAACTTGGCTCCAGGCCAAGCACTCCTTGCATGCTATGTGAAGTAGCATAGCCTTGTGGTGAAGAGTACAGTCTGAAGTCAGACTGGGGAGGGTTCCGGGTCTGGTTCTGCCACTTATATATGACTTCAGCCACTTTTGTTATCTCCTTATCTCCGAAATGGGGATTGCAAAAACAGCAACTGCCTCCTAGGATTGTTGTGAGTTAAAAAGAGCTAATGCATGGAACGTGCTTACCACAATGCCTGGCAGGTAGCACTCACTCAAAGGATGTTCGTAATAATTTATTATGATGCATGTGGCCATGTACCTTTGCAGACTACATTCAACTCACTGCCTCCTGGTT
>NW_016107412.1:145963-166516 GCF_001604975.1 Cebus imitator | reverse complement strand
CCACCGCGCCCGGCCATGGTTACCCTTTTGACAGTCCAGAGAATCCTAGGGGTCAATTCTTTAAGTTTCTCCACTAGCGGAGATACTGTCCACATAGAGCACATTTGGAAACAGGAGGAAGGCACATTTCTGATCGTCTCAATGACAGGTGGGGAGGGACACTGCTGGCATATGCATCAAATGTCCTGCAATGTGGGACGGTCCTCTATGAAAAAAGCTGTGCTGTGCAAAATACGAATATCACCCCTTTTGTGAAACACTGGAACTGCTAAAGGAAAAATAATGGTAGCAATGTTATGCCTCTTTTTGTCTTTAAATAAACTAAAGAAGTAGATTATTTGATTATTTACAAATGTGTTTCTAGGCCAGGTGAGGTGGCTCATGCCTGTAATCCCAACACTTTGGGAGGCTGAGACAAGAGGCTTACTGGAGGTCAGGATTTCAAGACCAGCCTGGGCAACATAGTGAGACCCTGCCTGTACAAAAAAATAAAATATATTAACCAAGTGTGATGGCACATGCCTGAAGACCCAGCTATTTGGAAGGCTGAATCAGGAGGATTACCCGAGCCCAGGAGTTCAAGGCTACTGTGAGCTATGATCGCTCCACTGCACTCCAACCTGAGTGACAAATGAGACCCCGTGTCAAAAACAAAAAAAGAGAGAGAGAGAAGAAAGATTATACATATATATGTATATTTCTAAGCTTGCCTATTTCCCTCAGCAAATGGATTTGGGGACTTCCTGCTAAGAGTTTGAGGAGAATTAGGAGGCAGTGCCCAGAGACAGCCCTGCAGACAGGAGATTCTTTTCTCTGTAGGAATTCACAATGGCCTCAGTGGTAAGAGTGCTACAACCGTGTTCCCAAGTTTGCTTGAATGAAGAAATGTACTGGAAGAGCTTCCCTAACTTCTGTTTTTGGTTTTACAGTATAAAAATCAATGCCTTTTCATTTCCGAATACCTCACTGGCTTTTGTGCCTGGGGTGGGAATCAAAGCACTAACCAACCACGGCACTGCCAACATCAGCACGGACTGGGAATTCAAGTCTCCAATTTTGTGAGTATTCCACTGACATGTCTGCAGCTGTTCTGGGAGAATGTGGAGCAAAAATGGAAAATGTAGAAATTCACCAATGTTTTTGGCATTGGGCTTCTTTTCCTCACTATTAACAATCTTTCTTAAAAGCCTTTTTTTTCCAGGTGAGGTTTAAATTAGGAAATCCTTGCTAGGGAATCGGGGTGAGAAACATTCTTCCCTCAGAGGCAGAGCCAATGATCAAATGTCATTTGAGATTCTCTAAGAACTAGAAGTCCCTGACTATCAGAGAAACAGATGCATGCTCAGCATTTTAGATCCACCCACAAATCACTGCATGATCTTGAGCCAGTCATTGAATACACTTCCCCATCTGCAGGAGTAACTAATGGGAAATGGAGACTTCCCACCTCACACAGAGGTTGAAGGTTGAAGGATGGTAGTCAGCTTAAGCCCAAGCCCAACTGGAAGGCCTTCGCACCCTTGTACGTATAGAAGAAAGGGATCAGGTTCAAGGTGCTTTTACAGGCCAGCTACGATGTGTAAACCACTATTCTGAGTGTAATGTTTAGGTCTGCCTTGGTTGGTGCCACAGGATAACACATTCATTCATCCACGAAGTCAGTCAACAACCGTTTACTGAGTGCTTACTACATACCATTTATCCCCATCTCAAGAACTCCAGTCTTATAGATTGTAGAGAAATGACATGTCCCCCACAGCAACACAGGTTCATGTATTCATTCATTTATTCAATGACTCATCAACCATATAGTGAGGACCTACTCTGTGTCAGGCCACATGCTAAGTCTTGGGGACATGGAAATAAGTAACACACAATCCACTCCCTCAACGAGTTCACAGACTACATCTAAGCATTACTTTCTCATCTATGCCCCTCCTGAATAAAGTGTTGCCAATCTTACTTTTTATTTTCTCTCCCCAAACATTGTATATGAAGGGTGCTCAATACAAGCTCGATCATTGCCAGGGCCAGAGCACTGAGGGTGAAATAATTAGAATATCACAACAGCTGTTAGCTTTCACATATTTAGTACTTCATCTGTTCTGCAAATATTCATTCAGCACCTACTCTGCTCCTACCTGTTGTAGATGCAAGGAAGTCAGAGGTGAACATGACAAAGTCACTGCAGTCCAGGAGCATAAAGTCCTGGGTAATCAGAGAAACAAGATCCATCTCTGTACCTGACTCAGGCTTAGATAACCTTGCACTTTTTCTCTAAACAGCCAAGACACAGGAGGAGCTGATCTGTTTCTGTCCGGAGTCTACTTTACTGGTATCATTATTCTAACCCGAAACGACTTTGGTCATCCTATCCTGAAGCTCCAAGATTGCTATGCCCAAGTGAGCCATGCCCACATTTCATTTTCCGGAGAACTCAGGTGAGTGAGAGCCCCGGGTTGGGCCGTGTCTAGTCAGGGGCCGGATATTCAGGCATCGCCTAGGAAAGGTTTATAAATGGCTGAGTATGGTCTCTAAGTAACCTCTTTTGTTCATTTTTTCCCCAGTGTCCTGTATAACTCATTTGCTGAGCCCATGGAGAAACCCATTTTAAAGAACTTAAATGAAATGGTGAGTCTTTAGTAAAATGCCATCAGTAGCAGTTCTGTCATCCTTTAATTAATTCTACTTTTATTGAGCACCTACTGTGTGCTAGGAACTATCCAAGGCACTTCCACATACATTAAGTATCCTTTTCAACTTAATAACAGTTTCTCAAATCCCTACCATGTGTCAAACATTGTGGTAGGTGCTGGGGATGCAGAGATAAAGAAAACAACAGCACATCTCTCAGATTTCTTACCACAGGGTGGGCAAACAACCAACAAGAATTTACTTATTATGTACCTATTGCATGCCCAGCTACCATGGACTAGGGTCTGTTGGGAATAGGAAAAAGGGATAAACTTGTCTATTCAGAAAAACCAAATTCGGGCTTCTGAAACAATAACTAAGTGAGTGCTTGAACTTAGTACGTAGTTACATGATCATTAGATTGAACAGGAGAGGTTCAGAGACAGAGAAAATTTTAAAGAAATAGGGCCTGGAAGTGTCCTGGGAGATAAGTTTTAGAGGATGCAGAACTTGAACTAGATCTTAAGGTATAGGTAGGATTTGTGTATGTAAGGAATGAAGGATATGAAAAGATATTTTCAGGAAATACAATAGGATTACGTTAAGAAAACAGAATCAATTAAGATGCCTTCCAAAGCTGTAAGTATTTCAATCTCAGAAGTCAGTGTCTGAAGAAGGGAAAGATGGAATTGGCTATTCACTCTCTTTCCAATCCTGGCCACACCTTCCCGGAACCCTTTACCTATATTTTGGGGGAGATAAGAATAGGGATGAGGAGGACTAGAAAAGAATGAAGACTCTTCTGGAAAAGAAGGGACAAAGATGGTATCTGGCCATCTCCATCTCTCTAGTGCTCAGCTCAGTGCTTGACAGACATTAGGTGCTTAGCAAAAGTCAGCAAGGAAATCAACACTCAGAAGCATCAAGCAGCTCATCCTGGGCGGTGGCACAGCTGTCCAGGATGCTGAAGCCTTACGGTCCTTCTCTATCCTTACCTGACATGCTGAGAGCCAAGGAATGTGCACATTACAGACTCCCTGGCAAAGCGCACTGTCATCCTCAAGCACCCAGACTTGATCATTCCCCTGTTTGAATCGAGGCATGGTCCTTTGGCCTCTAATAGGAGGCCAGTGAAGAATGAGTTATGTCACAGAAGCCAATAATTAAGTTTGCCTGAAATTGATATATGGCTTGAAGATAACAGATGCTTCCATGATTCTCTCTGTGCCACTGCAAGATAGAAAAGAATGCTGAGACCACAGCTGTGTAGCTGTGCAAGACCAGAGTTCAAATCCTGGTTATGTAATACCTGGAAACTCACTTAACCTTTCTAAGCTTTGGCTTTCCTGTCTGTAATCAGGGGACAGTCATGCCCCCCTCTCAAGGCTGTAGTGAAGATGAAATGGGGCTAAAACAACAACAGATAACACCTATTAAATGCTTACTATGAGCTGGGCGATTTTACATGAATTACTTCCATTTCTACTCACAACAACTTGATGAGGTGGATATAATTATTAACCCCATGCAAATGTTGCAGACGTGGAAACTGAGATCAAAGAGTACAAGTAACTTGCCAAGGAATTCAACCCTAGGCCCCAGGCACCCAAGCCTCTGCTGAAACCACTATGCTAAGCACATCAATGAGCACACAAGAGGCACATCAGTGCTGATACCTATGCCCCTTCCTTCCAGGCAAATATCAGTCTGACTCAAGACTAATTTTCAAATTCCAAAAAGGTGGCAACAAAATAGATCTCAAAATAGATCTCTGATATAATGTGCTCTCCACCTAGCCCAGGGAGAAAGTAAAAGCTTCAGCTCTAACCATTCAAGGCAGGGCATGCAGCTGCTCCTAGAGGAGATGGCAAGCTGGCAGCACCCCCGGCAGTGAGGAAAGATGCAGCAGCTCCAGCAGCAGGTTCCTCGGCTGTAACAGCACGGACTGGAGCACATGCCCTGTCACGTCACAGGGAGAAAAGCCCTCCTTACAGGGCTGACTGGGTGTAGTCCCAGTTGCTACAAAGTGGAGCTGGCGTTCAGTGACATACCACCCATACCTACATAATATGAGCCCCATAGACACCAACAAATTTAAGGGAAAGTCTCGATGACCAAAGGAATAATGACTGCTAACCAGAAGGTCTCTGTTTGCAGGGTCTAGGTCCATCAATAAGGGTTTCCAGTACAACATGGTAACTTTTATTTTTTATTCCTTTGTGGCCAGCTATGTCCCATTATTGCAAATGAAGTCGAAGCACTGAATGCCAACCTCAGCACACTGGAGGGTGAGTCTTAGAACTGTCTTTTCCAGATGGTTGTCTTCCCACCTTCAGAAGCTGGCGCTCTCTGGGTTTGCTATACAAGGCAGTATAGTTCAGGCTCTTCATCCTGCTTCATGTTCTGCAAATCAGAGCCCCAGAAAGTTTCATGGGAGGGCGTGCCTTGTGCTTAGGGCATGCACTCTTTGGTTAATAACTAACTTCACTGCTGCAAGAGGGGTGGCTCCAGGGGATGAGATGTCGGTCCAGGAATTCAACTTTCATGAGCACTAACCCAAGCTGTGGCACTATCTCCCTTCTCTTCAGAGGGATTAACACTAATCTTGACCAGGTTATTCTCAGGTCCTCAGCCTGCAGTGGCTGCCCTGAGCATCAAGTCCACGCACCTTAGCATGGACCACAAGACTCACCACACCCCATCTCCTCCTTACCGCTCTCTACTTCAGTTTTCTCTTTGCCTTTCTCTGCCCCAGCAATCAAACTGCTTCCACTGCTCTCCTTGCCCCTTGCCTTTGCTTTTGCTGTCTTCTCTGCCTGGAAAAGCTTCCTCTCGCCTCCATCTTTTCATTCCTTTAGCACAGGAGTCCCCAATCCCTGGGCCACAGACTGGTTAGCAACTGGACCGCACAGCAGGAGGTGAACAGTGGGCAGGCAACTGCGCATTACTGCCTGAGCTCCACCCCCTGTCAGATCAGTGGCAGCATTAGATTCTCACAGGAGTGCAAACCCTATTGTGAACTGCTCATGCAAGGGATCTAGATTGCGTATGCCTTATGAGAATCTAATGCCTGATGATCTGAAGTGGAGCAGTTTCATCGTGTAATCATCCCCTCAACCCCAGTCCAGGAAAAATCATCTTCCATTAAACTGGTCCCTGGTGCCAAAAAAGTTGGGGACCACTGCTTTACCAGATATGTGTTGAGTGCCCATTTCTAAACCTGCAATATAGCCAGCAGTGTGCTAGACCCTGGAGGATTTAATCCTTTCCATTCTCTATCCCTCTTTATATGTTGTGTTCTCTCCTCTTTATATTTAAGACCCAGTTCAGGCACAGCCTCTTCTAGGAAACCTTACCTGACAACCCCCACTCCATAAAGTTATGACTCTTCTATGCTCACATGATACTTTGGACATCTCTCTCTCTCTCTCTCTGCACTCCATCCATTCATTCACCAGTGGCATGCTGAGCACCTGAAATAGACTGAGAACTGTTCTTGGTGCTGGAGATGCAGCAGTATTCCTAGGCAACAGACATACCTGCCCTCATGGAACTAGTGGGAGGAGACAGACAGCAAGCAAGTTAAATAAGTAAAATCTAGGTTATGGCAGTGGTAAGTGGTAAGAAGAAGAATAAAGCAGTGGAGGAGCTGGAGAGAAATTTCCATTCTAGAGAGAGTGACCAGGAAAGCCACCACTGAGCAGGTGGCATTACTGGAAGGACCCAAGTTGAGTAGAAAGTGAGCTGCTGTTCAATGTAGATGAAGATTCCAGATTGAGGAAACA
Organism: Cebus imitator; assembly: GCF_001604975.1. Taxonomy (NCBI): domain Eukaryota; kingdom Metazoa; phylum Chordata; class Mammalia; order Primates; family Cebidae; genus Cebus; species Cebus imitator. The sequence continues at coordinate 160,097 of NW_016107412.1, read as the reverse complement.
GCAAGCACTTTAAAGACCCTGAAGCTGAATATCTCAAGTGTGCTGGGAAGGCTGTGAGGACACACTAGGTGCGGGGGTCGGGGGAAACAGGCCAGAGATTGGGGAAAAGGGATGGTTTGATCTTCAGGGCTGTGTAGGGACTGCAAAGTCCACCCCTTAGTCTAAGATGGGATGTCTTTGAAGAGTAAGGCCGGCGTGACCTAACTTACAGTTTAAGGAGATCAGTCTGACTTCTGTGCTAAAAATAGACAGAAAGGAAGGGGATCAAGGTCGAAAGCAAGGAGACTGCTTAAGAGATGAGTGCGGTGACCCACACAAGTAATGATGTTGGCCGGCCTAGGGCGGAGTGATGAAGATGGTAAGGCATGTTGGGATTCTGGATATACCTCGAAGGTCAAGACAGTGGTATTTGTCCAACAGATCAAATGTGGGTCGTGAGAGGAGTAAAGGGTGACTTTGGTGGGTAAAACCCTCAGCAACTGGAAAATTGGAAGAAAAGATTTAGCATTTACCAAGACGAGAAAGAACATAAGAACAAATTTGTAGCAGGACCATCAGGAGCTCAGTTCAGATCAGCCCTTCCTATGTTGTATTATAATTTCCTATTGATACGTCTGTCTCCTCGCCAAGACTGTGATTTCCTTGGGTGTGGGAACTTTGACTGACCTTTGTGCTCCCGGCATCAGGCACAACACTTAGCCCGTTATGTTAAGAAATATAGGTGCAGTTGGCTCACTCCTGTAATCCCAGCACTTTGGGAGGCCAAGGTGGGAGGATTGCTTGAGGTCAGGAGTTTAAGACCTGCCTGGGCAACATAGTGAGACCTTGTCTCTATAAAAAAAAAAAAAATTTTTTTTTAAATCAGCCAGGCATGGTAGCGTGCGCCTGTATCCCCAGCTACGGGGAGGCTGAGGTAGGATTAATTGAACCCAGGAGGTTGAGGCCACAGTGAGCCAAGATCATGCCATTCCACTCCAGTCTGGGTGGCAGAGTGAGACCCTGTCTCAATAAATATATATATTAGACTGATAAATGGATGCAGATGGATGAAAGAAATAGAAGAGATTGAAGATGTAGGGAAAGGAAAAGAGATGTAGTGAAGAAAGAAATAGCCAAGGATTCCCATGTTCTAGCTTTCCTTGAGCAAGTTCCTTTACCTCTGAGCCTCACTCGCCTCACCCGTGAAATGATTACTGTCCTGTTTCCCTCAGATTTAGGACTTAAAAGCATTTTAAAAACTGTGGCAATAGCCAGGCATAGTGGCTCATACCCATAATCCTAGCACTTTGGGAAGCTGAGGCGAGTGAATCAATTGAAGCCAGGAGTTCAAGACCAGCCTGGCCAATAGGGTGAAACCCTGTCTCTACTAAAAATACAAAAATTAGCCTGACATGGTGGCGCATGCTTGTCATCCCAGCTACTCTGGTGACTGAGTCAGAAGAATCGCTTGAATCCAAGTTGCAGAGGTTGCAGTGAGCCGAGATTGCACCACTGCACTCCAGCCTGGGTGACAGAGCAAGACTGTCTCAAAACAAAAAAAGGTGAAAAATAAAAATGATGGTGGCTTAGGATAATATTGTTCCTTTATCTTAGCAAGACACTTCATCTTTTCTTGCTTTTCATCTCCCTCTGTGGCATGCAAGAAGAGAGAAGACGTGATGCTCAGGTAACTTTCTGTAGAACAAGGAGTAGGTCTTCATATTATAGAACATGTGATGGTGATCAGGAAAGCACCTCTGCAAAGCCAAATGGGAAACCTGAGCCTCACGTCACTGCACATACAACTAGCTTCAGACACTAAAATCTGTGCTTTCTGGAACTTCACCCAGAGCTTCACCCAGCACTGTACCCTGGTCCCCTTGACTTCTGCTTTATTCTGAAAATGATAACACATAAAGTTATTTGAATTAGTAGCACTATGCATAAGAATTTCCTTGACCTCTCCAATTTAGTGAATTTTATTTTCTCTCACACAATCTGTTATTAGAAATGTTTTTAATGACAACAGTAATGCATACTCCTTGTAAAAAAAAATTAAGTTCTAACTGCAATTTATAACATGCAACTGAAAAGTCTTTCATTATACCAACCCAATATGTACAGCTAAATGTTGATTTAAGTTTTGTATTTGTACTAATTTCCTTAAAAAAATTTTAAAAACTATATAGGGCCGGGCACAGTGGTTCATGCCTCTAATCTCAGCATCTTGGGAGGCTGAGGTGGGTGGATGACTTGAGATCAGGAGTTCAGGACCAGCCTGGCCAACATGGTGAAACCCCATCTCTACTAAAAATACAAAAATTAGCTGCGCTTGGTGGCGGGCACCTGTAATCCCAGCTATTAAGGAGGCTGAAGCAAGAAAATCTCTTGAACCCAGGAGGCAGAGGTGGTAGTGAGCCAAGATTGCACCACTGCACTCCAGCCTGGGTCATAGAATGAGACTCTGTCACAAAAAAAGAAAAGAAAAGAAAAGAAAAACAACAACTATACATGCATTTTTGTGTGTTTGTATGCGTGCGTACCTAAAAAGGTATATAGCAGTCCTCCCTTATCTGCAGTTTTGATTTCTGCAGTTTGAGTTACCCATGGTCAACCATGGTTTAAAAATATTCAATATCTAAATGTGAATTTGAGACAAAGAGAAACCACATTCACATTCACGTTCCTTTTATTGCATTATATATAGCGGTTGGTACTGTCCATGGTTTCAGGCTTCCACAGTGGGTCTTGGAATATATCCCCTGCAGATGAGGGGGACCACTGCAAACCAAAATTGTAGTGATGTTTCTCTCGGAATAATATGATTGGAAAAAGTGTTCACTTTCTTCTTTTGATTTATCTACTTTTCCTGGGTTTTCAAAAGATAACATGTATTACTCATGAAAAGCAGGAATTGATCTTTTAAACAGAGAATTAAAAATTATATTGTTCTAGATAAACATCATTCATATATTATACTATGCTTTTAATGAATATGGATTTTCTTTTTTCTTTGTTGGTTATTTAGTTTTAACCAAGATTGACAACTACACTCTGCTGGATTACTCCCTAATCAGTTCTCCAGAAATTACTGAGAACTACCTTGACCTGAACTTGAAGGTAACTTTATCATCTTCAGAATCCTCAGCCTGGCTGTCAACAGCCAATATTTAGAAAACAGTGATTATGGACTGGGCACAGTGGCTCACACCTGCAATCCCAGCACTTTGGGAGGCCCAGGCAGGTGAATCACTTGAGGCCAGGAGTTTGAGATCAGCCTGGCCAACATGGTGAAACCCCATCTCAATTAAAAACACAAAAATTAGCCAGGTGTGGTGGCACATGCCTGTATTCCCCTCTGTTTGGAAGGCTGAGGCAGGAGAATCACTTCAACCTGGAAGGCAGGGGTTGCAGTGAGCCAAGATGGTACCACTGCATTCCAGCCTGGATGACAGAGGGAGATTCTGTCTCAAAAAAAGAAAAAAAATGATTATGTACAGAAGGAAATACACATACATACTCTTCAAATAATTTAGTTTTCTTTCATGCAACTCCCTTATGTTTATACCTTTTCAAAAGACTCTTGAATGTTTTCTTGATAGGCAAATGATTGTTTTGTACAACATATGTCTGCCCTCTTCAGAAGTATCATGTCTTTGCCTCTAGGAGTAGGTTTGAGGTTAGGAGGCAGCAAGTAGAGTGGTCTGCATTTATTGGAATTTAACACATCAGTAGATAGTACACATTGGCACTTCTCTTCCTAAGTGTCAGGTTAGTGGATTTAACTGAGAGCTGCTGACCTCTGTCAGGGCCATAAGCACATGGAAACAGTGTTCACTGATCATAGAAAAACAATCATTGTGCTTATGTTTAATTTTGCCCCAAAGCTCATATCATTGTCTTTTAAAGTGCATATTGGCTTATATTTCACTCGCCAGAGTCTTTCAACTCAGTTCAATGTTGGACAAGACAGGATTTTGTAATAACACCCTATAGCTAACAAGAGCAGTGCTAAAAATGCCACAGAAAATGCTTTAAACCATTTGGATTCTTGGGTCCTTCTTTCTGTGATTCCTCAGGTACTCAGCAGACACAGATTTTGAAGGTCAAGTGTTTGATACCACTACATGGCACCTCAAGAACTAGTCAGAGGTGTCCTTCCAGCTAAATGCACCTCCTTCTTTGTCTGAGAAAAGTTTGAACAAGGATTCTTATTGGATTATACCCTGGGGTGAACAGAGACACCTAAATATTCTCAAGAATCATCAGAGCTTTGAAATATAGTCACTGGTCAAGGAGTCAGAAGGCTTTATCAGTTTTTCATCCTTACTGAGTTTCTAGAATAATTATTCTTCTCCTCCTCCTCCTCCTCCTTCTTCTTCCTCCTTCTCCTTCTGCTTTCTTCTTTCTTCTTTCTTGTTCTTCTTCTTCTTTTTGGCAAGGTCCCCCTCCATCACTCAGGCTGGAGTGCAATGGCACAGTCACAGTTCACTGCAGCTTCAGCCTCCCTGGCTCAAGCCTCCCAAGTAGCTGGAGCTACAGGTGCATGCCACCACACCCGGCTAATTTTTGTATTTTTTAGAGAGACGGGGCCTGCAATGTTGCCCAGGTCGATCATGGGAAAACAATCATTCAATCAATTCAAACTCCAGGGCTCCAGTGATCCACACACCTGAATGCTATGATTATAGGCACGAGCCACCATGCTTGGCCCAAGCTTCTGGAGTTATTCTGACTTCAGAGGGTCAACCTTCTTAGTCTTAGAATTTGAGTTTTCACCTAATACACTGGTCTTTCTCTCTGTTTTCTCACAGGGTGTATTCTACCCACTGGAAAACCTCGTCGACCCCTACTTCTCACCAGTTCCTTTTGTGCTCCCAGAACGCAGCAACTCCATGCTCTACATTGGAATCGCCGAGTATTTCTTTAAATCTGCGTCATTTGCTTATTTCACAGCTGGGGCTTTCAATGTCACTCTCTCCACCAAAGAGGTGAGGAAAGTTAATTGAGGATGTCAATGGGCACCATCATTCAGCCTTTTTATAAGTATCCTATTATAGGATTTTTATGTCATAATTTCGATTCCTGGGCCTTTTTAGGCTATCACTCCCAACAAGACAGTGAAGGAATGAAGGATTGAGAAATGAACATTGTTACAAGTTGAGCATCCCTTATCCAAAATACTTGGGATCAGAAGTATTCTGGATGTCAGATTTTGTCAGATTTGGGGATATTTGCATTATTTATACTTACCAGTTGAGCAGCCCTAATCCGAAAATCCAAAATCTAAAATGTTACAATCAATATTTTCTTTGAGTATCATGTTAGCATTTAATAGTTGGATTTTGGAGCACTTTGAATTTCAGATGTTCAGATTATGGATGTTCAAGATGTATTAGCTGGGGAGTTGTCAGGTTTCCAGTTGTACTAAAATTGTTTTTTCATGATACTTCACCACTTGCCACCGTTCTAGATTAATGTCAAATAATATCAAGACCCCTTTCCATCATTTATTGCCTGTGACCTTAGAGGTAATTTCACTTTATTTAACTTCTGTGTGTCAGGATTTCTTCATCTGGAAAAGGCAGATAATAATAATTCCATACTCAGAGATTATGTGGTCATTACAAGGTTTAAATACATGTCAAGCATTCAGACCAATGCCTAACGCAGAATAAGTGCGATATAACTGTTGCTTTTAATCATCATCATCATCATTATTCCTTGTATTATGCTAACATAAAGAGTTATCCTCATTTCAATTACAGCTGGTTTATCTACAATGATCAGTAATAATACAGATATTCATTGATTCTCTGTCATGCACCTCCTTTTTATAATGACAGCACTGTCTCTAGCCAGTCAACCAAAAACTTTTATTGAGCATCTCTTTTTGAATCTTCTCATTCTATATCTTAATTATATAAGTAATTGTAATGCTTATGTTCAAAATGGTAAGTGTGGCAGCAGTGGCTACCTTACTATGCTGAGAATTAGACGATTCTAGGAGCTGCAGGCTTGAAAATCATGCATCTGCAAAGGTAAATTATGTAAGCATCGTGTATCTCAGTAATCCCTAAAAGTGAGGACAATAACACAAGACTTATTATTAATGACTGTAGAATATGCACACAGAGAATGTTATACATATATATGTATCAATAAAAGATTTCTGAATTATATACATACAATTCATGTGTAAACACTCTATAGTCATTAATGATAGACTGTATTGTTCCCAGAATTAAAAGAAATATAACTTCCTGTGTGACCTTGGGCAAGTCACTTTACTTCCCTGAGCCTTGGATTCCCTATGATTGGGCTATAAAATGATAGGTCACCTTTAAACACTGAATATTTTATGGCATAACAGCTTCACAATTCAGAAAATTATAGGAAACACTACATTTTTCCCTGAGTAGACAATCCAGATAAAATCCTAACAGTGAATAATGGACTTTATTTTCCAGATTTCCAACCATTTTGTTCAAAACTCTCAAGGCCTTGGCAACGTGCTCTCCCGCGTAAGTGCTCAGGGTTTGAGTCTTGATAGTGTATTTGGCTCCACTGCAATTACTTCTGCAAGACTTGTGAGTTCTATGTATTCATTTTTGGTCTGCGCTTAAGCCCCTCTGTCTATTCGTGGAGTTTTTTCTCTGTATCAAATATCCACAAATATTTACTCAACAGTACAGGTTGAAGTGCAATTAGCACATAAGTTAGAGTATTAATTGTAAGTTTACAAAATAAATCACCTGTGCCTTCCACAATGTTCCACCACACTTGAAATAATTTGTTTAAATAAAGGTTTTATTAATGTAAATGGAGGATTTAATTCTTAAAGGAAGGATTAGTGTCCACACTTGTAACTTTAGTAAAGCAACTGTTAATACTGTGCCTTCATAACACACTAAGTGTTGAACATAATGAACCTACAGGCTAGGGATTGCCCTGGAAGACAGAGATGTTCATGTAGCATCCTGGTTTTAGAGCAAGGATCTTGAGTCAGACAGACCTAGATTTGTTTTTGTTTGTTTGTTTTTTGAGACGAGGTCTCGCTCTGTCGTCTAGGCTGAAGTGCAGTGGCACGATCTTGGCCCACTGCAATATCTGCCTCCCCAGCTCAAGTGATCATCCCACCCCAGCCTCACGAGTAGCAGGGACTACAGGCACGAGCCACTACGCACAGCTAATTTTTCTATTTTTTTGTAGTGACAGGGTTTTGCCGTGTTGCCCTGGCTGGTCTCAAACTCCTGGGCTTAAGTGATCCACGCATCCCAGCCTCCCAAAGTGCTAGGATTACAGGCGTGAGCCACTGGGCCCAGGCCAGACCTAGATTTGAATCCCAGTTCTACCACTTATTCCCCTAGAACCTTGAGAATGTCAACCTCTGTAAGACTCACATTCTCCATTATAAAACAGGGATGCTGATAGAATCTGCCTCACAGGGATTTTGTGAAGATTAAATGTGATAATACATTAAGCCCCTGGCACAGTGGGTAGTATCAAGTATTGTGTCCAGTTACTGCCAACCGTTATCATCGTTTGATTTTTGTGTATAATTGTTATTATTATTAAAGAGCTTATTTTCTATTCTAACTGCACAATGTAAGATTTAGTCACCACAGGCCATTCTAACCTTGTGATTTCCCTTCATCAACTCATGCCTCACAGTCTTTATTTCTTTTTCGGAATATGGGCAGATTGCAGAGATCTACATCTTGTCCCAGCCCTTCATGGTGAGGATCATGGCCACAGAGCCTCCCGTGATCAATCTACAACCAGGCAACTTCACCCTGGACATCCCTGCCTCCATCATGATGCTCACCCAAACCAACAATTCTACAGTTGAAACCATCGTTTCCATGGACTTTGTAAGTCTGGGGAGATAGTGGAGCAGACTGTAGATGCCAATCCTGCTCCTGCTATGACTGTAGGCCAGCAGCTTTTAAATGTTTGAAGAGGGCGGGGATGACACATTGATTAAGAGTGAGGATGGAGGCTGGACAGCATGGCTCATGCCTGTTATCCCAATGTCTTGGGAGGCTGAAGCAGGAAGATTGCTTGAGGCCAGGAGTTAGAGACCAGCCTGGGCAACACAGCAAGACCTTATCTCTACCAAAAAAAAATTAATTTGAAATTTAATTTAAGTTTTTTAAGTTAGCCAGGCGTGGTGGTGTTATGCATCTGTCATCCTAGCTACTCAGGAGGCTGAGGTGGGAGGATTGCTTTGAACCCAGGAATTTGAAGCTGCAGTGAGCTATGATTGCACCACTGCACTCCAGTCTGTGCAACAGGGTAAGACCTATCTCAGTGAAGACAGAGCTGAGGGAAGGGTATGTGTGGCAGGATGGGAGGCCAGAACTCACACTCTCATACATTGTAAAATTTCTCTCCAATCTCTGCTTCATGCACGCTCTTCCCACCACCTCCATTACATAGAGAGCTGGATTTCTTTTTTTTTTTTTTTTTTTTCTAAATAATTCAATCAAAGTAGAATTCATATTTACTTGAGCAGATGAAGGCCAAATGCAACCTGATAGAAGGGAAAATATAATGAACCTAATAAAAATGTCATACACACACACACGTACATAGAGAAGAGAGATTAGGAGAAAAAAAAAGAATTCCAAGGAGATCATCAAACAAAAAATCTTTGCAGGTAGTTTCCCTAACTACAAGAGAGGATTTTCAGAGGTATTTATTTCCAGTGTCTTTTAGACTTCCAATGTCTTTAGACTAAGAGGGAAAGTTGGGCTTATAATGTTTCGACTATTGGAAACTTTATTGGTAGCCAAAATGGACAGAGTCACTCATCTTAATAAATGCTTTTATCGTCTGTAGGTTGCTAGTACCAGCGTTGGCCTGGTTATTTTGGGACAAAGACTGGTCTGCTCCTTGTCTCTGAACAGGTAAGATCAATCATTTTGACTGCTGAGACACCTTAGCAATAAGTGAATCAACTGACCAGAGACAAAGTGACCATTGAGAAAACACGTGATCTATAATCCCAGCTACTCAGGTGGCCGAGGCAGGAGAATTGCTTGAACCCGGGACGTGGAGATTGCAGTGAGCCAAGATCACGCCACTGTACTCCAGCCTGGGTGACAGTGAGACTCCATCTCAAACAAAGAAAAAAGTGAAGTTAAGCATTGTGTGAACATGAGTCAATTAAGCACCTCTCCTATAATGGGCCAGATAACTTTAAAGTATATACTTTACTAAAAATTGTACTGTCTTTTCTTTTTTCCATTACAGTAATATAACAATAAAATGGGGAACAAAATAATTATGAATATAATCCTGTAACATGGCCAGGTGCCATATTGTAGGCTCTCATCTGTAATCCCAGCAATTTGGGAGGTCAAGGTGGGAGGTTTGCTGGAGGCCAGGAGTTTGAGACCAGCTTGGACAACAAAGTGAGTTGCCCATTTCTACAAAAACTTTTGTTTTTAATTTGTATTTTTTATTTTTGTATATATTTTATTGCACTTTAGGTTCTGGGGTACATGTGAAGAACATGCAGGATTGTTGCATAGGTACATACATGGCTATGTGGTTTGCTGCCTCGATCCCCATCACCTATATCTGGCATTTCTCCCCATGTTATCCCTCCTCCACTCCCTACCCACCGCTATCCCTCCCCTAGTCCCCCCGAACAGACCCCAGTGTGTGATGCTCCCCTCCCTGTGTCCATGTGTTCTCATTGTTCAACACCTGCCTATAAGTGAGAACATGTAGTGTTTGATTATCTGTTCTTGTGTCAGTTTGCTGAGAATGATGGTTTCCAGGTTCATCCATGTCCCTACAAAGGACACCAACTCATCGTTTTTGATGGCTGCATAATATTCCATGGCATACACATGCCACATTTTCCCTGTCCAGTGTATCATCCATAGGCATTTGGGTTGATTCCAGGACTTTGCTATTGTAAACAGTGCCTCAATGAACATACATGTGCATGTGTCTTTATAATAGAATGATTTATAATTCTTTGGATATATACCCAGTAATGGGATTGCTGGGTCAAATGGAATTTCTATTTCTAGATCCTTGAGGAATCACCACACTGTCTTCCACAATGGTTGAACTAATTTGCACTCCCACCAACAGTGTAAAAATGTTCCTATTTCTCCACATCTACTCCAGCATCTGTTGTCTCCAGATTTTTTAATGATTGCCATTCTAACTGGTGTGAGATGGTATCTCAATGTGGTTTTGATTTGCATTTCTCTAATGACCAGTGATGATGAGCATTTTTTCATATGTTTGCTGGCCTCATATATGTCTTCTTTTGAAAAATGTCTGTTCATATACCTTGCTCACTTTTGAATGGGTTTGTTTTTTTCTCGTAACTCTGTTTTATTTCTTTGTAGATTCTGGATATTAGCCCTTTGTCAGATGGGTACATTGCAAAAATTTTTTCCCATTTTGTTGGTTGCCAGTTCACTCTAATGATTGTTTCATTTGCTGTGCAGAAGCTCTGGAGTTTAATTAGATCTCACTTGTCTATTTTGGCTTTTGTTGCCATTGCTTTTGGTGTTTGAGTCATGAAGTCCTTGCCTATGCCTATGTCCTGAATGGTTTTGTCTAGGTTTTCTTCTAGGAATTTTGTGGTGTTAGGTCTTACGTTGAAGTATTTAATCCATCTGGAGTTAATTTTAGTGAAAGGTGTCAGGAAGGTGTCCAGTTTCTGCTTTCTGCACATGGCTAGCCAGTTTTCCCAACACCATTTATTAAACAGGGAATCCTTTCCCCATTGCTTGTTTTTGTCTGGTTTGTCAAAGATCAGATGGTTGTAGATGTGTTGTGTTGCCTCCGAGGCCTCTGTTCTGTTCCATTGGTCTATATCTCTGTTTTGGTACCAGTACCATGCTGTTTTGATTACTGTAGCCTTGTAGTATAGTTTGAAGTCAGGTAGTGTGATGCCTCCAGCTTTGTTCTTTTTGCTTAGAATTGACTTGGCTATGTGGGCTCTCTTTTGGTTCCATATGAAGTTTAAGGTGGCTTTTTCCAGTTCTGTGAAGAGGGTCATAGGTAGTTTGATGGGGATAGCACTGAATCTATAACTTACTTTGGGCAGTATGGCCATTTTCACAATATTGATTCTTCCTAACCGTGAGCATGGAATGTTTTTCTATCTGTTTGTGTCCTCTCTTATTTCCTTGGGCAGTGGTTTGTAGTTCTCCTTGAAGAGATCCTTTGTTAGTTGCTTTCCTAGCTATTTTATTCTCTTTGTAGCAATTGTGAATGGCAGTTCATTATTGATTTGGCTCTCTTTAAGTCTTGTATTGGTGTATTGGAATGCTTGTGATTTTTGCACGTTGATTTTGTATCCTGAGACTTTGCTGAAGTCACTTATCAGTTTCAGGAGATTTGGGGTCTCCTAAATATACAATCATGTCGTCTGCAAATAGAGACAATTTGGCTTCCTCCTTTCCTAATTGAATACCCTTTATTTCTTTTTCTTGCCTGATTACTCTGGCTAGAACTTCCAATACTATATTGAATAGCAGTGGTGAGAGAGGGCATCCTTATCTAGCCCAGATTTCAAAGGAAATGCTTCCAGTTTTTGCCCATTCAGTATGATATTGGTTATGAGTTTGTCATAAATAGCTTTTATTATTTTGAGATATGTTTCGTTGATACCTAGTTTATTGAGAATTTTTAGCATAAAGGGCTGTTGAATTTTGCTGAAGGCCTTCTCTACATCTATTGAGATAATCATGTGATTTTTGTCTTTGGTTCAGTTTGTGGTGAATTACATTTATAGACTACAAAAACTTTTTAAAACAGCAAGGCAGTGTGGAGCACCCCTGTAATCCCAACTACTCAGGAAGCTGAGGGTGAAGAATTGCTTTAGCCCAGGAGTTACAATGAGCTATGATCATGCCACTGCACTCCAGCCTGAGCAATAGAGTGAGACCTTGTCTCTCAAAATATATATATATATCATATATTTTCATTTTTATATGAATATATAAATTAAATACATAAAATATTACATAAATATTATATATTTCCAGAGTGCAGTGTCGTGACCTAGGACATGGTATTTATAGGCTGGGCGTGGTGGCTTATGCCTGTAATCCTAGCACTTTGGGAGGCCGAGGTGGGTGGATCATGAGGTCAGGAGATCAAGACCATCCTGGCCATGGTGAAAACCTGTCTCTACTAAAATACAAAAAATTAGCCAGGCCTGGTGGCGTGTGCCTATAGTCCCAGCTACTCAGGAGGCTGAGGCAGGGGAATCGCTTGAATCCAGGAGATGGAGGTTGCAGTGAGCCGAGATCATGCCACTGCACTCCAGCCTGGCAAAAGTGCAAGCCTCCATTCAAAAAAAAAAAAAAAGAAAGAAAGAAAGAATATTTATATAATTATATAAAGATTATATATTAATATAATATTTATATATTTACATATAAATAGATGAAACATTATATGTAAATACATAAAATACTATGTTTTATTTAAATATATAAAATATATTTCCTATATTTTATATATAAAGTATATATATATATATATATATAAAATTCTGTAATAGAAGGGCACATTCTAATGGTACAGCAATATAAACTGAGATTCTTCTTTATCAAATTCATAGAGGGTGCTAGTGAGGAAAGAGCATAAAGCTTTGGGAGTTAAGGAACCAAGTTTCCAGTTCTTACTCACAGGCTCCGTGACTGTGATCAAGTCTATTAACCTCCTGGAATCTCCGTTCCCTTATTTGTAATATCATAAAGTTGAACTGGATCATGCCTAAGGTACCTCCAGACTCTGACAACCTGATCCCATTACTAGAACCCAAAATTTAACAAGATCTGCTCCGTGGCCTGCCTGTCAAATGCGTGTGATATATTGTGAAAGGGCACAAGCAGGCCATGTACGCAGATCATTCAACACTAAGTGCCATTCAGCAGAACCATCTGCAAAGCTTATTTTCCTCAGCCCTGTAAAGCTGGTAGTTGAAGTCATCAATCAGACTACAAGGGGGAGAATTTATAGAAAGATCAGGTGGCCCAGACTAAATGCATGGAAGAAAGAAAAGAAAGCAATGAAACAGACATAAGCAGAGTCAGAAAACAATTGAGAAACCAGCAGCGGGGAGTCAATCAACATGGTAGTTATGAAGACCATTGTAGACATATGGAAAATGTTTTCAATAAAATTATGTTAAATGGAAAAAACAGAATACAAAACTGCACAAACCCAACAGCCGTTAGTTGTGTAAAATAGCTTTGCATCTGAAAGACGAAAACAGCTTTGCATCTGGACAAGGAAGTAAATCACAAAAATAAAAATGAAGAGTTGTGTTAAGATATGGGATTATGAGAGGGTTCTTTTTTCATTAAAATTTTCTTTGTAATTATATTGTTTTTCCAAGAAAAGAAATATGAAAAAAAATTTTTTTTCGAGACGAAGCGTTACTCTGTCACCCAAACGGGAGTGCAGTAGTGCGATCTCAGCTCACTACAACCCCCACCTCCCGGGTTCAAGTGATTCTCCTGCCTCAGCCCGCTAAGTAGCTGGAATTATAGGTGCCTGCCACGCTGCCTGGCTGATTTTTGTATTTTTAGTTGAGACGGAGTTTCACCATGTTGGCCAGGCTGGTCTCGAACTCCTGACCTCAGGCAATCCATGGGCCTCAGCCTCCCAAAGCGCTGGGATTACAGGCGTGTGCCACCGTGTCCAGAAATACAACTTAAAAAAAAAAAAAAGCAGTATGTTTTCCCAGAGAGAAAAGGTTTTATGAAGGCTTTACTCAAATTTACCAACCCCTTCAAAGCAGTTCTGACTTCTTCATTAGCTTCCAGTAGGCACAATAGGCACAGTGCCTAGAGCCACAATACTTTAAAATCCCTTGAAAGGATGGGCAAGGTGGCTCATGCCTGTAATCCCAACACTTTGGGAGGCCAAGGTCAGAGAACTGCTTTAGCCCAGACTGGTCAACAGAGCAAGACCTTGTCTCTAAAAAAAAATGTGTGTAGTATCTCCCCGTCTCTACGTTCATCCTGCTCCTGGCCATGTGAAGTATCTGCTCCTTTGTCTTCTGCCACAATTTTCAGAATATGAGATTAAGAACTATATTGAGAAAAATCTTTACTCTCTTGATTTATCTTTCTCTAGCCAGCTGTAATTAATATTATACTCT
>NW_016107412.1:76989-145878 GCF_001604975.1 Cebus imitator | reverse complement strand
GGCGTGTGCCTGTAATCCCAGCTACTCAGGAGGCTGAGGCAGGAGAATTGCCTGAACCCAGGAGGCGGAGGTTGCGGTGAGCCGAGATCGCGCCATTGCACTCCAGCCTGGATAACAAGAGCGAAACTCCGTCTCAAAAAATAAAAAAAAATAAAAATAAGAATTTTTAAAAACGAATACAATTTACACTTGATCACACTTATCTTTATATCAAAAGAGTTATAAAATACAATTTTCAATATTTTTTTAACAGAAGGAAGGCCCCCAAAGACAAAAGGGCCTCAGACCTTCAGAAGTCACGAAGTGACTCTATTTCTAGGGAATCAGGCTGAAAGGGTGTCATAAAGGGTGATCTTTATTTGGCAGCTCTAATAGAGAGGACAAAAGCCAGAGAGCAGGAGGGTGAGGGGGGAAGGAACCAAAGGTAAGAACTTGGCAGCATCTGAGATAAGCCCTGAGCAACAGGACTGTGAGTACAGGTGAGACTTCAGTCTATTGGAAGACAAAGAGGAAAGGACCAGGAGGAAAGGAAAGGCTGGATGCGGGGAGTGATGCAGGCAGGGCACAGGGGCAGGGATGCTAACTGAGGCAGAAAGTTCCTAGAGAAGGTAGAAACAGCATTTGCATCTGAGCAGGTGTCTGGTTTACTGGCAGGATCTCAAGGAAGGATTTAATAGTGATTCAACTTCAGGCTTGTGGCAAGAAGGTACAACAGACTTTAAGAAGCATGGAGACCAGGTTCACTTTTCTGCTTAAATCAAACTGATCCTTATCTCTAATGTGTCTATAATACTAGTAAGCAATAGCACCTCCAATGGATGTTATGTTTATTTATGGGAGTAATTGAAAAACTATTTTAAGCTGAGAAATTTGCATCATGCCAGGAAATGCGTAAATTCATTCTCTTGGCTTCCTAGAGTCCACAGAGTGCTCTGACCTCATGAACATGAACCCTGAAATTAGGATCCTGGCTTGTAGTCTGTAGCCCAGCACAGTTTCCTGCAGGTTCTCTGCTAGGGAGGTTTCGAGTGCTCTGATGCCTTAGTTGTGTCTGAGCAGGACTGGCTACATAATTTGTAGGGCCCACAGTAAAATGAAAATGCAAAGCCTCTTTTTAAAAAGGAATAAGAAATTCAAGATGGAGATGGCAGGACATTAAACCAAACACAGGGGCGTTCCAAGCACAAGGCCCTGTCCTGGCCATTGAGCCTCAGGGTGGCTCCTGCATGGGGTGTTATAGCAAACCTCAGGCAGTGAACCTGCTGGGGGCAAGGCAGGAGAGCTGGGCCTTACTCAGGCTTAAAGCAGCCAAACCAGGAGCCGAGAAGGCAGAGGAGCAGACACTGTGTTGAAATGACAGCCCTGGGCTCTGGCAGCAGGAGCCTTTAGCCTTGCCTCCCATGCAGCCTGCCCCAGCGGGCTCCTCCACTTCTGGGCTCCCCAAGCTTTTCAGGATGAGCTGGTTTGGTCTTGGGTGATGTCAGAGAACCACAGCAGGAAAAGTATCAAGTGGGTGGGGATCAGTGGAAGATCCCTGAGAAGAACCAGGGAAGACGGGGGCTCCAATTACTCTCCTCAGAGCAACACGGCCTCTCTAACTAGCCCCTGCCGGGATGTGCCTCTTCCTGGAGCTGCTTGGGGCTGGCTGCATAGTCAGAAAATACAGAAATGAGGGACAGACCCAGTGTTGGTGGTCTAGACAGGTGGTAGGATCACACACTTTGGAGTCAGACTAGCCGTTTTGATTTTGATTCCAGTGCTGCCACTAATTAGCTGTGACATCTCAGTCACGTTTCTGAACCGCTCTTGGACTCCATTTCCTGCTCTGTAAAATGGTGTAATAAAGCTTACTTCAGCAGGTTGTGAGAAGTTTGAGAGTTAATGTAGGTAAAGTGCGTGGTAGCCATTCAATAGCTGTGATCTTGAGTAAGTGATTTAATCTCCATAAACCATAAAACGGGAATAATAGTACCTCCTTCCAGGACGATTCATTTAACCTGTTGATGGTTATTGAGCACTGTGCCAGGCTCTGGAGACACAGAGTTGTAAGTTTTAGATGAAATAACAAAGATGCTGGCTTTGGCACGGGACCTAGTAGACAATAAACGGCCAATAATAAATAGTCTGGGCCGGGCGCAGTGGCTCACGCCTGTAATCCCAGCACTTTGAGAGGCCAAGGCAGACGAATCACCTGAGGTCAGGAGTTTAAGACCAGCCTGCCCAACATGGCAAAACCCCATCTCTACTAAAAATACAAAAATTAGCCAGGGCTGGTGGTGGGTGCCTGTAATCCCAACTACTCAGGAGGCTGAGACAAGAGAATCACTTGTACCCAGGAGGCGGAGGTTGCAGTGAGCAGAGATCACACCATTGCACTCCAGCCTGGGGACAGAGTGAGACTTCGTCTCAAAAAAAAAGAATAATCATAGTACCAAAAAATGACTGTTTCTTAACTGTTGGCTTTGACTATGATTTCAAATTTAGAGCCAGCCTCAGCCAGGACAAGGAAGTGCTCAATTGTACAAGACCTTTCCAGAATCCCCCAGTTCAGAATACACCTCACTCCCCTGTATCCTGTCCATGAATAGCTAAGAGAGAAATAGTCTTTTTTGCATAATTCATGACTATTCTTTATTATTGGGTCTTTATCGTCTACTAGGTCCCGTGCCAAGCCCAACACCTCTACTATTTCCTTTAAATCTTACAACTCTGTGTCTCTAGGGCCTGACACAGTGTTCAGTAAATGTCAATAGATTAAATGAACGGTCCTAAATGTAGGTACAATTATCTCCATTTTACAGTTCGTAGAGATTAAATAACTTACTCAAGGTCACAGAGCTATCGAATGACTGAGCCAGAACTTGAACCTGGTTTAGTCTTATTTCAAAGCCGTGTTTACTTACCACAGTATACTGTCTTTGATGTAGTGAAGAACTACAACTTAGAAAATAAGACTTAAGATTTAGGAAATAGGCTGGGTGCAGTGGCTCACGCCTGTAATCCCAGTACTTTGGGAGGCAGAGGCAGGTGGATCATGAGATCAAGACCAGCCTGGCCAACATAGTGAAATCCCATCTCTATTAAAAATACAAAAACTAGCCAGGCATAGTGACAGGTGCCTGTAGTCCCAGCTACTTGGGAGACTGAGGCAAAAAAAATTGCTTGAACCTGGAAGGCAGAGGTTGCGGTGAGCTGAGACCATGCCATTATGCTCCAGCCTGGGTGACAGAGCACGACTACGTCTCAAAAAAAAAAAAAAAAAGACTTAGGAAATAAATACCCTTGCCTGGAAGAGGAAGCCCATGAGCATGGAGTCACGCTAAATTGAAACAGGCAGCATGGCCTTTTTCAATAATCGGCATTGATAAAAGAAAGAGAAAACACTGGAACTGGTTGTGGTGAAATAGAAAAAAACACACAGCACTTTTCTCATTGCATCAAGGAATCAAGGGGAGGAAATGGTAAAAAAAGTAAAAGCTAGGAATTCTAATAATACACGTGAGCCCTTTGAGCATGGCTAGTTAAGAACACAGTCTCCGGAGTCAGGCATATCTGGATTTGAATTCTACCTCTGCCACTTGCTACCTGTGTGACCTTAAGCAAGTTACTTAACCTCTTTAAGTATCAGTTTCCTCATCAGCAAAACAGAACACCTCTCCATAAGGCTGTTGTATGGGTGGATGAGATAATGTATGTAAATCACTTAGTACAAGAATCAGCATGTAGTCATTGATCAAGAAGTATTTGTTCCTTACAGTACTAGTATTTCATTCTCTTTCCACATTCTAAGATCAAATTTTGACCAAATAAGAGAGAAAAATTGATCTCAAGAGACATGACAAGTCAGGATGGTTTTTAAAGCTGTGGAGTTTTAAACCAGACTCTTACTGCTCTGTCTACAATTGAGAGTTGTTCCAAACATAATTCTCTTTGGAGGCAACCTCAGTACAGTTTGGTCCACATGGGAGACATGTTTTAGGTTACTTCAGAGGCCAAGTTAAATGACACTTTCCCTTTTTGGATCTTTATCCAGATGACTTAATTCTAACCCTCTTTTCTTAATCCCGTGCAAAGCTCAAGGCAATCAGATGCACATTATTGTTGAGCCATTTATAACTTTGGAGTTTTTTTTTTTCTTTTAACATTGCATTGATTGAGGCTTTGGACACTCCCAAACTGAACTCCACCATCAACACACATGTATACCACACACTAACACACACACACACACACACACACACACACACACACCCTACAACTCCTCCCAAGCAGCGTAGTCACAGAATGCAAATATCGCTGACTACAAGCAGGTGGAATTACTACCTAACTCTACTCCTTAAGCTTAGGCAGATAAACATTTCCCAATGATGCTTTGGACAGGTCAGTGGAGCTCAGGCTTGGCACCTGGGCTGATCCCAACTCTACCCTTCCTCTGAGCTACTCTTGAAGCCATGGCAGAAGAACGCCACAGTGGGGTAGCCCCTGCCACAGGAGGAAATCCCAAATGGAAGCTTATTCCAGACTTTCCAGGCTGCAGGAAACAATGAGATTCAAACATCTGATAACTCTTAGTCATCAAGAAGGTCCTTTAATAGTGGAATGGGTTCAACACATTCTTCCCCTTAAAACTTTCATCACTGGATTAAATCCACACCCCAAGGTTTTCCAGCTCTTCATCTACTGGTCCTCCTTCTCAAGTCAGCCAACCTTATCTTCCTCAGCTCACTAAAATGAACATTCTGCTTTAGACTGGCTCACCTTCAAAGTGACCCCAATTCCAACAAACACCACCCAGCCCATGTTCTTCATCTGCTCATTTATTCACACACCCATTCAGGAAGAATTTACTGAGCACCTGTTATGTGCTCTGCACTGTTTTTTAACACTGAAGGACAATGGTTTCTATTTTCCAGGTCCATAGCCTGGTGGGAGAAACACTACTGGGTGCCAAGGGGTATGCTAGAGGGCTGTACAAAGTCTTCTGTCAAAGGGAAACTTGCTTTCCCCCCATGACATGCCCCATATCACACACACATGCATGCTCGCCCACACAACTCTAGCCTATGCTGGTTTCTTCATCTTTTCACACCTCTTTTTTTTTTTTTAAGCAGAGTCTCACTCTGTTGCCCATGTTGGAGTGCAGTGTTGTGATCTCAGCTCACTGCAACCCTGCCACCCCCACCTACTGGGTTCAAGAGATTCCCCTGCCTCTGCCTCTGAGTAGCTGGGCTTACAGGGGCACACCACCATGCCTAGCTAATTTTTGTATTTTTAGGAGAGATGGGGTTTCTCCATGTTGACCAGGCTGGTCTCGAACTCCTGACTTCAGGTGATCCACCTGTCTCAGCCTCCCAAAGTGCTGGGATTACAGGTGTGAGCCACAGTGCCCAGCGTCACATCCTTTTTAGATTTCCTGCAGCAAGTCTGTGTGGTGTGTAAACCCATGAAGAAGCACCTGAGTATACATTGCTTTGTGTTGTTCTCTAATTACCTCCTACAAATGACTTGCCATCCCTCATAATTACAGATAGAAGTTAAATTCTTCACATTGCCTCACACATTTCTGAGTCTGGGTAGCCTCTTGGCCCGCCAATCTTTTCTGCAGGCTGCAGCCAGAGTGATCTTTACAAAACACAGATGCCATCTCCTTTCTTTAAAAACCTTCATGGATTTCTTGCTCTGAGGATAAAGATGAAACTTGTGACACAGCCAGAGGAACTGAGCCTGGCCAATCCTGTCTGCCTCTCGCATGCCCCTGCTGTGCTCTCCCAGCTCTCGGTTCCCTCCATGGGACTTTGCAACCCCTGCCTGGAACCCTCCCCACTCCCCCATTTTGCCTTTTGAATCTTACTCATCCTTCATATTTCAGCGCAAGCAGCCCTCCCTTGGAAACCTTCCTATACCTACCAAGCGAGGTCAAGCTCCTTTGTCTTTGGACTCCATGAAATTGTTTCTTTCCTTCAGAGCATTTATCTCAATTGTAATTAAACCTTAATTAGTGGGATTATTTGATTAATGACTGCCACCCCACTAGGCTGTAAGCTACATGAGAACAGTGGCTGTGTTTAGCTTTGCTCACAATGCTGCTATCTCTGGCACTTGTCCCAATACTGACACATATTAAGTGTTCAATAGACAACTGCTGGATGACTCAATCAATGAACAAGTGAACATTAAATGCCTAAATGTACCAAGCTCTGTACTCAATCCTGGGAATACAAAGATAATTAAGACTGGATCTCTACTCTCAAGGAGTTCAGAGTCAGGGGGCAAAGACATAAACAAAAGTTCAAAGGGTGCCGAGTGGTGGGATTGATTTTCAACGTCTGCCGTGGACACAGAATTGGAGGAATAATACTGAGTGCTGTGGCACTCGATCTTGACGCTTAACCTTGACACCTGGTTATCATTAGGTCATATTTGCTATCTTCACCCAGAAGGGCCTTTGCCATGCTTAAGAGTTTGCACTTCAGCTCCGGTTTCAATCCGGGCAGTAATTCTTCTATAAAACTTTTTTAAGTTTTGTGTTTTAATAGACACATAATAATTGTACATATTTGTGGGGTATAGTAAAAATAGACTACACTTTTGTTTGCTTGTTTGTTTGTTTGTTGAGAGAGGGTCTCACTTTGTCACCCAGCCTAGAGTACAGTGGTACAAATATGGATCACTACAGCCCCAACCTCCTGGGCTCAAACAATTCCCCTGCCTCAGCCCTGCAAGTAGGTGGGACTACAGGTGAATGCCACCACACTGGTCTAATTTTTTATTTATATTTTTGTAGAGTTAGGGTTTCACCATTTTGCCTAAGCTGGTCTTGAACTCCTGAGCTGAAGCCATCTGCCCAACTCAGCCTCCCAGAATACTGGGCTTACAGGCGTGAGCCACCGTGCCGGGCGGATACACTTTCACATGTCTGCAAAGTAGGGCTACGTGAGCTCCCTTCCTCCCCAGTGACTCCGTGGTTCTGCAGGAAGAATCAGTTCCCAGTAGCAGGACTTTAAGTAACAGTTAGGGACCTGGCAGAGGATAAAAGGTCAAGGGACTGGAATCGGATGCCACCTGGTGGCCTGAGTTGAGCTTACTTGCTTTTCAGCACCTGGGAGCAAGGAGAGCTTGCCATTTTTTTTTTTTTTTTTTTTTTTTTTTTTTTTTGAGACAGCCTCACTCTGTCATCCAGCCTGAAATGCAGTGGTGTGATCTCAGCTCACTGCAACCTCAGCCTTCCGGGCTCAAACAATCTTCCTACCTCAGCCTCCTGAGGAACTGAGACTACAGGCATGCCACACTTTGCCTGGCTAACTTTTTTTGTTTTTAATTTAGCTGGGGTTTTGCCATGTTTCTCATGCTGGTCTTGAAGTCCCAGGCTCACGTGATCTGCCCACCTCAGCCTCCCAGGGTGCTGGGAGAGTTTACTCTTTGCTCTTCCCGTTTCTCTGCATTTAGTGAAAAGCATTCATCAGTACTCAAAACTGGTAAGTATGCCTAGAGAACTAGGAAAGAGACAGAATTAGTATGTCCATAGGAGGAAAGGATAACCGGGTTCATAGAAAATCCCAGACAAGCTCACCCATAGCAGGCGGTCTCAGGGTGGCCAGGCATGGCTTGGACTTGGAATGAAAGGAAAACTCTCAGGTGTAGGCTGAATTTCTAAACTGGAATAGGTTTGCCCATCGTAAGAGGCGGTGTAACCACAGGGAGGAATCCCTTCATATTTCATCAGAACTGCCTTCAAAGAGGCTCCACAGATTCTGATGCTCATTTTCCATGGAGACAATCAGTTTGAGCCTTCATGCTACTGATATTCCTTCTGTCCTTTACCAGACATAGGTGTCTCTCTTTCTGATTCTCAGCCGTCACTCTGAAACAATCTCAAAGCCTAATTTGCACAAACATGACACTGGCTGAGTATGAGCAATCTTACCTCTACTCTGAATACCCACTTTTTAAATGCAGTAACAGAAAGATTCTTAGAGGAGGCAACCCTGAGTTAAATCTTAAGAGATTACAAAGAGTTAACCCAGGGCCAGGTGTGGTGGCTCATGCCTGTAATCCCAGCAGTTTGGGAGGATGAGGTGGGAGGGTCATTTGAGTCCAGGAGTTCAAGACCAGCCTGGGCAACATGGCAAAACCCCACCTCTACAAAAAATACAAACACACATGGTGGCACACACCTATAGTCACAGCTCCTTGGGACGCTGAGGCAGGAGGATTGCCTGAGCCCAGGAGGCGGAGGCTGCAGTGAGCTGAGATTGTACCACTGCACTCCACCCTGGTTGACAGAGCAAGACACTGTCAAGAAAAAAAAAAAGTTATCTGGTCAAAGAGACAGGGAAAGGGGGAGTCTATGAAGAGAGAACATCGTGTGCAAAGGCACAGTGGCCAGAAATATCATGGAATGTGCACAGAAATACTCACAGTTGTTAAGATCTTCTTTGGCCTTAGTCCTTCTAATGCATGGAGACTCCAGCCCAAGATACATTGCATTTACTCAAATACAGTTCACATTAAATATAAATGATATTTAACTATGATGGGGTTGAGTTGCAGTGACTTACGGCCATAATGTTACTTTTTGTAGGCATGTACTAATTTTAATTATTCAAGATTTTTTGGTATGTGTTTTGAAGTCAATACATTTTTTAAACCTCAGGTCTATATAGCACCTGATGAATAAAACAGCATAGCACTGAGTCGTTCAGAGTTACTGAGGTTAAAATTCAAGATAGAGAACGAAGAGTTGAGAGCAGAGAAGAAAGTGGGAGCCAGGGTACAGGAAGGCTCATGTGCCATTTAAGTGACTTGGACTTTATTGCAGCACTGCATAATGTTAATTATTAGGATTAACAGTATTCATTTACTTACAAATACTTATTGATCCTGGAACTGTTCTAGACAAAACAGATAGAATCTCTACCCTCAAGGCACTTACATTATCGCTAGTCATTAAAGAATTTTGATCAGGAGAGTGTCTCCATCAGACATGCCTATAACATAGCTCACACTGGGGACGGTATAGAAGATGGATTGGAGAGGTTCAAGACTGGAAACAGGGAGACTCGTTAGAAGGCTGATGCAGAAGTGAGGCTCTAGACCTGGGCAGAAGTGAGCCATAGAAAGCTAAGAGGAAAAGCAAGATGCGAAAAAGAGAGCTTCGGGATGGGCCTCAGGAGATCTGAGTCCCAGTAACAAATCTGCCATTAATATTTCTCCTCTTTCAGCCTCAGTTCTCCATCTGCAAAATCAAGGCACCTTCCTTATTCATTACTATTTCTTCATAGTACTATTATTATTGCATAGAAAAATCAAGTGTGTATATTGGGAGGATTACTTAGGAATCAACCCTCGGCAAAATGGGAAAACAGACAATGTTGGTGTTTGGTTTCTATGAATACACCCATAAAATATCAAGCAATGGGACACACTGTAACTCAGTCTTACCAGGCTGGGAGAGGGGTCAGGGAGGAGGACTCCCCTCTACTTGGACCTACAGCAAGTGGTCTGTTGATATTTGAAAAAGAATATCAAGGACATTATGTACTGTTCTAACTGTTAGCATCTGTCTTCCTAATAAAAATGGCTCATATTTCAAGTGATAAGGATATACGAAGTACAGTTCTAAGCATTTTATGTGCATCATTTCATTCAATTTTCATGACAGCCCTGTGAGGCAGGTGTTGTTCTTTTTTATTTTTATTGTTTAATGGACATATCATAATTTTACATATTCATGGAGTACATAGTGCTGTTTCAATATGTATCAATGTATAGTGATCAGATCAAGGCAATTAGCGTGTCTATTATCTCAAACATTGTCATTTATTTGTGTCCAGGGTGTTCTATCTTCCCTCTAGCTATTTGAAACTATACAATATATTATGTTAACTACAGTCATTTCACATATTCTTATTCATAGGTCATAGTTGAGAAAATTAAGATCCAGAGAGATTAAGTAAATCTATAGAGTTAATAAGAGGCAGAAATGGGGTTCAAATCCAGGCGTCTTACTAACAATTATACTGTACCTTTCACATCAGATAGATTTCTTAGCTAATCTTCCCCTTATGTGCTACAACTGAACAGCTTGAAAAATGATGTGAGTAGTAATGTGGCATTCTGAGGGGTGTGGCCTAGACTGAGCATAGGATTTAGTGTCAAGTAGACTGGGATTATAAGGGCTCAGGGAAGTTACAAGGCTGAGTTCAGAGCTAGAAGACTGAAAATTGTTTCTTAAGATTGTTCTACGTTCCAAGTTGTCAACATTAAGTCCCTTAGAGCAAACATACTTGGATAACCCACCCTGGCTACCATTTCAAGCCCTAATCTATTCCTGCTCTGCTTCTTAAGCAGCAAGATATAGGAATAGAAGATGTAATAGAATTCAGTGTCTTCCCAATTGTATTTGTGTGAGTGTGTGTGTGTGTTTTATTTTTATCTTTTTTTTTTTTTTTTTTTTTTTGACAGGGACTCACTCTGATAGCCAGGCTGGAGTACAGTGGCGTGATATTGGCTCACTGCAGTCCCTGCCTTCCAGTTTTAAGCAATTCTCCTGCTTCAGCCTTCTAAGTAGCTGGGACTTACAGGCACATGCCACAGCTCTCGGCTAATTTTTGCATTTTTTTAGTAGAGTCGGGGTTTCACCATGTTGGCCAGGCTGGTCTCAAACTCCTGACCTCAAGTGATCTGCCCACCTTGGCCTCCCAAAGTGCTGAGATTATAGGTGTGAGGCACCATGCCCGGCCTTGTGTGTTTTTTTAAATAGTGACTTTTAAACTAAAAATAACGTCTTTCTTTTTGGTTTCTTTCTACTAAGGCTGTTGTTTTTAAATTTACCCTCCTTTAAACTTTTCTTGTTTTCTTTTAGATTCCGCCTCACTTTGCCAGAGTCCAATCGCAGCAATATTGAGGTAGGAATCCAAGCTCTTGGGGTTACCTGCCACTGGAAAAATGAGGATTCTCCTACTACATATAATAGCGAGTTGATTGTTTTCTGTGCCTCTGAGTCCTTGATTTCTCCCTAACTGTAGGACCTAACTTTGAAATTCTGTATGTAGCTACTGAACAGTTGAGCCCATTAACCATTCAAGAGAGGAACTCTATGGTTTACTTTTATTTATACAGAAATACTTTTTTAAAAAACTCAGAAAACTGTTGGGACATTGTATAATGCTAGAAAAACAGGCATTCTCAGGGAATACCTGCTTTCTCAATAAAATAATCCTCTAGAGTTAATTTATAGACAAGAATCCCAAAGGAATATGTAAATTGTTAGGCCATGAATAGGTTTACTTTTTCAACATTTTCTGCCCATCTCCTAAAATTAGGTCAAGGTTGCCTGTATGGATACCTTTTTAGGGGGGTTCCCAGCCTGGTGACTTCCTGATTGGAAGAGGACACCCCAACATTCGACTTGAAATCCCCCTTCCCTCAAGCTTCAGGAAGATCAGCTAAATCACTACCTCATACATTCATGGATGCCACTATCACAGAGAAGTTAAGTGGATTTTGGTGTCAGAATGCCCTGATAGAATAGTGCCTAGTTCATGTGCAGCACTACATAATGTTCATTATTAGAATTAACAGTATTCATTTGCCTACAAATACTTATTGAGCCTGGAACTGTTCTGGACAAAATGGATAAAATCTCTACCCTCAGGGTACTTTCTAAAGCAGTGGTTCTCAACTAGTGATTCTCACCTAGGAACATTTGGCAATGTCTGAAGACATTTTTGGTTGACACAGCCTGGGATGGCAGGAAAGATGCTAATGACGCTTGGTGGGTAGAGGCCAGGGATGCTTCTAAACATCTCACAGTGCTCTCAACAACAAAGAATTATCCATCCCAAAATGGCAGAGTGCCACTCTTGGGAAACCCTGTTCCAGAGAGTGTGTGATTGTGCTTACGTGTGTGTGACAGGCTGAGAATAGCAGACAACAAACAAATATATATTGTGTGTACTAAAAAAGAATGCTGTAGAGAAAGGGAAATCAGAATAGGAAGGGCAAGTAGGTAAGGAGCTGGAAATTACAACCTTGGGGTGTTGAAAGGATTAGCTGAGATTATACAAGAAATGCACTTAGCACATTGACTGCATAGTAGGCATTAAATAAACAGTGGCCACTGTTTTCATATTTACAATAACTAGTTATTGTCAATTCTATGTTTTCATATTCACAATAATTGTTTCAGTTATTGCCATTTTTATATCAAGAGGCAGTGTAGTGTAATGGTTTCATACATAAACTCTGAGGCCAAACTACAAAAGTGAATTCCCACCATATTAGTCCATTTTCATGCTGGTGATAAAGACATTCCCTAAACCGGGAATAAAAAGAAATTCAATCGAGACCATCCTGGTCAACACGGTGAAACCCTGTCTCTACTAAAAATACAAAAAATTAGCTGGGCATGGTGGCGCGTGCCTGTAATCCCAGCTA
Organism: Cebus imitator; assembly: GCF_001604975.1. Lineage (NCBI taxonomy): Eukaryota > Metazoa > Chordata > Mammalia > Primates > Cebidae > Cebus > Cebus imitator. The sequence continues at coordinate 133,440 of NW_016107412.1, read as the reverse complement.
CTCAGGAGGCTGAGGCAGGAGAATTGCCTGAACCCAGGAGGCGGAGGTTGCGGTGAGCCGAGATCGCGCCATTGCACTCCAGCCTGGGTAACAAGAGCGAAACTCCGTCTCAAAAAAAAAAAAGAAATTCAATTAGACTTACAGTTCCACATGGCTGGGGAGGCCTCAGAATCATGGCAGGAGGTGAAAGGTACTTCTTACATGGCAGCGGCAAGAAAAAATGAGGAAAAAGCAAAAGCAGAAACCCCTGATAAACCCATCAGATCTTGTGAGGCTTATTCACTATCATAAGTATAGCACAGGAAAGACCAGCCCCCATGACTCAATTACATCCCTCTGGGTCTTTCCCACAATATGTGGGAATTCTGGGAAATACAATTCAGGTTAAGATTTGGGTGGGGACACAGCCAAACCATACCATTCCTCCCCTGGCCCCTCCAAATCTCATGTCCTCACATTTCAAAACCAATCATGCCTTCCCAACAGTACCCCAAAGTCTTAACTCATTTCAGCATTAACTCAAAAGTCCACAGTCCAAAGTTTCATCTGAGACAAGGCAAGTCCCTTCTGCCTATAAGCCTGTAAAATCAAAAACAAGCTAGTTACTTTCTGTATACAATAGGGGTACAGGTATTGGACAAATACAGCTGTTCCGAATGAGAGAAATTGACCAAAACAAAGGGGTTACAGGGCCCATGCAAGTGTAAAATCCAGTGGGGCAGTCAAATTTTAAAGCTGCAAAATAATCTCCTTTGACTCTAGGTCTCACGTCCAGATCATGCTGATCCAAGAGGTGGGTTCCCATGGTCTTGAGCAGCTCTGCCTCTGTGGCTTTGCAGGGTACAGCCTCCCTCCTGGCTGCTTTCACAGGCTGGCATTGAGTGTCTGTAGCTTTTCCAGTCGCCCAGCACAAGCTGTCAGTGGACTGCCATTCTGGGGTCTGGAGGATTGTGGCCCTCTTCTCACAGCTCCACTAGGCAGTGCCCCAGTAGGGACTCTGTGTGGTGGCTCTGACCTGACATTTCCTTCTGCACTGCCCTAGCAGAGGTTCTCCATGACGGCTCTGCCCCCTGCAGCAAACTTTGGCCTGGGCATCCAGGCATTTCCATACATCTTCTGAAATCTAGGCGGAGGTTCCCAAACTCCAGTTTTTGAGTTCTGTGCACCCACAGGCTCAACGACACATGGAAGCTGCCAAGATTTGGGACTTCCACCCTCTGAAGCCACAGCCTGAGCTCTACATTGGTCCCTTTCAGCCATGTTCAACAGAAACAGTCATAAGAGAGGAATAGATCTGGAGAAAAAAGCCAAAAAGAGAATTTAACCAAGAAGCCAAATGAGATGTACATATGTCTCGGTAGATTAGTGCCTAGTTAATGGGCACTATTCAAGTGGGAGGATCACTTGAAGCCAGGAGTCCAAGACCAACCTGGGCAACACAAAAAGTCCTCATCTCTAATAAAACAAAACAAATTAGCCAGGCTTGGTGGCACACTCCTATAGCCCCAACTATTCAGGAGGCTGAGGTGAGAGGTTTCCTTGGACCTGGGATTTTGAGGCTGCAGTGAGCTATGTCCTATCTCAAAAAAAAAAAAATTAAGATGTTTGCTTGTTTAATTTTAGGAGAGCACCCTGATCTTTAGGTTGAGAAGATTGGGAGCCAGGAGTAACAATGTTAATAAGCTTGAAAATAAGTCATACCTTTCATGCCAGACTTTGAGGTCTAAAATATGATTGACTAGTGCACTGTTGGTTAGCAACACCAGAGCATAGCTATTTCACAGATGACAGACTGTCATCCATGGGAATGCATAGCTGACTGCCTCACAAATAGTACTTCCTGAGTCCAGAGAGGAGACAAAATGAGCCCAGGTCTTCCTGGAAGATCCAGCTTAACTGCTTAGTATCAACAGCACAGTATGCTAACCGTGGCATTTTAGAAAAAATGACAATGGTATATACCAAGCATTTCACATAATGTTAACTTATTTAATCCTGACAACAACCCTATGAGATTAGTAGTATTGTCTTTATTTTATGGTTGAAGAAATTAAGACACAGAGAGGTTGAGTAACTTTCCCAACATCATATAGTTAATGAGTGGTAAAACAAGAGGTAAACCCAGGAAGTCTGACTTTAAAGCCACCCTTAAGCTGCAAAGATGTTCTTATTATTGCTAAGTATATATGATGCTCAAAAAATGTTCATTGATGAATTGATGTTCATTGTAGTCCATTTAATACCTGAATCTTCCCAAGATCAAACACTTTGCTTAGGTTATACGACTATCATAGTTTATTAAAGATAAATTGGGGTCAGGCATGGTGGCTAACACATATAATCCCAGCACTTTGGGAGGCCAAGGTAGGCAGATCAGCAGTCAGGAGTTTGAGACAGCCTGGCCAACATGGTGAAATCTTGTCTCACTAAAAATCCAAAAATTAGCCAGGCATGGTGGTGTGTTCCTGCAGTCTCATCTACTCAGGAGGCTGAAGCATGAGAATTGCTTGAACCCAGGAGACGGAGGTTGTAGTGAGCTGAGACGGTGCCACTGCACTCCAGCCTGGGTGACACAATGAGCCTCCATCTCAAATAAATAAATAAAATAAAATAAAATAAATTTTTTTTAAAAAGGAAAATTGGGTGTTCCGGGGATGACATTAGCTTTGGGCATGAAGTAATACAAGAGAACTCCTGTGCTGAGATTCCCAGTAAGTAAAAGGAAGATTGCTAATTGGGAAATTAATAGTTGTTCTTGATTGCCTTGGTAGACAACTGAGCTGCCACATTTGCTGCCACCATGTGGTCCCTCTGAATTTGCTATCACCAAAATCCAGTGCAGGGGGAAGCAGAAGTGTCCATCCTCAAGAGGGAAAAAGTTAGAAAACCCTGTAATATGATTTTCTACAAACCTAGTATATCCCTCTGAGAAGATCCTAGTTATTGCTTTCTATCCTGATAAGTTCTGGGAAAGTGCACATCCAAACCAGGCATAGTACTTTAGAAACACCCATGATTGGTCAGGTGTGGTGGCTCTCACCTGCAATCCTAGCACTTTGGAAGGTCAAGATGGGAGGTTCGCTTAAGCCCAGGACTTTGAGACTGGGCAACATAGTGAGACTCTGCCTCTAAAATTTTTTAATTAAACTTAGCCAGTTGTAGTGGTGCACACCTGTAGTCCCAGCTACTTGAGAGGCTGAGGCAGGAGGATCGCTTGAGCCCAGGAGTTCAAGGCTAGAGAGAGCCTCTACCACACTCCAGCTTGGGTAACAGAGCAAAAAAAAAGCCCGATTTGGCAACTGATTCTATTTCCTCTTTTATTTTAGGTCTTGAGGTTTGAAAATATTTTGTCCTCTATTCTTCACTTTGGAGTCCTCCCGCTGGCCAATGGTAAGGGATTATTGGGAAACAACGTGACTAACATCGGCTAATATCTAACATCTGCATCGGCTGCACTGGGGATTGTTTGGGACTTTCCAGCCTGAAGCTTGTACATCTATCATGTTGTAATGAATCCAGGCCAGCGTCAGAATTTGCAAAGTTTGTACCATCAATGACATGGTTGCACAATTAGTTATTCTAGGTCCAAGCCCAGTTAGCAATTCTATTTGCAAACTCAGCAAAATTGGCTAACTCTGGTTGAGTTAAGGAGATTGAAAGCACGCTCCTTAGGCAGTAAAGACTTTCCTTCCAGTCAATGGGAAATGAGATCATTCTCCCTACAGGATATTTATGTCGTTCTTATGCATGGACCCCTAACTGGATAGACACAGTTTTCATGAATGACAATCCTGGCCCTTCTCCTTGCACAGCAGTTGTTCACAAACTGTAGCATCTTTAGTCTGGTGCAGTGAAAATATTTTTTATATTAGACACCAGATGTTCTCAAGACTCACTAATTAGGTATTTTCACAATATACATTGGGCAGTTTAAAAATGGACAGCATTTCTCTGCTGTCCAAATGAACATAATTGTAGGTGCATTTTTATTAATCATGGATTAATGAGCAATTCTTCCAGGAAAATTCTAAGGACATTATCAGAGAGAATGCAAATGTGGAACCAGAGACAATGAAAAGATCAACTATTAAAAAGCTGTCTGGGCTGGGTGCGGTGGCTCACGCCTTTAATCCTAGCACTTTGGGAGGCTGAGGCAGGCAGATCACTTGAGGTCAGGAGTTCGAGACCAGCCTGGCCAACATGGCAAAACCCCATCTCTACTAAAAATACAAAAAAAATTAGCCAGGGATGGTGGTGGGCACCTGTAATTCCAGCTACTCAGGAGGCAGACGTACGAGAATTGCTTGAACCTAGGAGGCAGAGATTGCAGTGAGCCAAGTTCATGCTATTGCACTCTAGCCTGGGCAACAAGAGCAAAACTCTGTCTTAAAAAAAAGAAAAAGAAAAAAAAAAAAAAGCTATCAGTCAGTCTCTTTCTAAAAAGCTTTATAAAACCTCTGTGCTTGTCCCCAATTATTTTACATCTTGTTCTATATTTCAGCAAAATTGCAGCAAGGATTTCCTCTGCCCAATCCACACAAAATTTCATTCGTCAATTCAGATATTGAAGTTTTTGAGGTAAGAATGCAAATCTCACCTCTTAACTGACCCATTTCTTTTCATAGCAGACTAAGCCTCCTCCTGTTTTGCTTGTTTTTGTTGTTGTTGTTGATTTTTGCCCTGCTTTGCTTTTTCCCAGACCAAGGAATTTTATAAACATGTTTAACTCTTAAATAACAATTAACAGAAAGCATTTATAATTGAGTTTAAAAATCAGACCAAGATCAATTTCACTTAGCAGCCAAATCCACAGTTTAAGAAGATGCCCTTTAGCATGCTTTATTTTACTTATTCCATAAGACAACCTGTAAGGCTGGGATTATTAGTCCCATTTTACGGATGAGGAAAGTAGGGCTCAGAGAGAAGCAGCTCAGGCAGCTGGACAGAGTGTGGCTGGGACAGGACTGGCTCTTCCGATTCTCCCAGTCAGATGACTTTTTCCTGAACCAAAGACACACTTCTGAGTTCAGGGATCAAACTGTTTTCTGGTCTGGCTAATCTTATGAATTAACTTCAGAATACCTTTTTTTCTTTCTTATTGGCATTGTTGTTTGTTTAGGGAGGTGGAAATATGTTTCTAAAGAAATTCTCCAATCCTGTACAGTCCAAGGATCCCCAATACCCAGGCCCAGGACCTGTCCGGGTCTGTGACCTGTTAGGAATCCAGCTGCTCAGCTGGAGGTGGGTGGCTGAGGAGTGAGCGTTGCCGCCTGAGCTCTGCCTCCTGTCAGATCAGCAGCAGCATTAGATTCTCATAGGAGCACAAACCCTATTGTGAACTGCGTGTGCGAGGGATCTAGGCTGCAAGCACCTTATGAGAATCTAACTAATGCCTGATGATCTGAGGTGGAACAGTTTCATCCCGAAACTAACCCCCAATCCCAATCCCAGTGGAAAAACTGTCTTTCATGAAACCTGTCACTGGTGCCAAAAAGGCTGGGGGCTGCTGCCCTATGCTACTGTGCATGCCCTCTCACCTCCCTGCTTCTCTCTACTGCTTCTAAATAGCTAAGTCACATCAGGTGACAGTACTCCAAAATGGCCTTTCCTTTGTCTGGGGTGTTAACAAAGCAGGGCAACGGTAGAGGAGGGCCTGACTCTGTAGGACCTGGTAAAGAAACCATCTCTTAGACGGACATGGTGGCTCTACTTGTAATCCTAGCACTTTGGGAGGCTGAGGTGGGTGGATCACTTGGGGTCAGGAACTTGAGACCAGCCTGCCCAACATGGCGAAACCCCATCTCTACTAAAAATAGAAAAATTAGCCAGGTGGTGCACACCTGTGGTTCCAACTGCTCAGGAAGCTGAGGCACAAGAATCACTCAAACCCAAGAGGGGGAGGTCGCAGTGAGCCAAGATTGCACCACCACACTCCAGTCTGGGCGACAGAGTGAGACTTGGTCTCAAAAAATAAAAAATAAAATGATAGAAAAAGAAACCACCTCTTCCTCACCCCTCAGACAAACTCTTACATGCCCAAGGTTTGACATTATCTTCATTGTCACATTCTTTTCAGGGTTTCCTTTTGATTTCCACCGACCTGAAGTATGAAACATCTTCAAAGCAGCATCCAAGTTTCCATGGTTGGGAAGGTCTGAACCTGATAAATGGATGGTGGAGGGGGAAGTGAGCCCCTTGATTGCTGGTTTACGATTCACCCCAGGCAGCAAATGGTCCTTAATCCCAAAGCTACTGTAAACCCAGAAGGGAAGACACTACATACTAGAATTGTAAAGCCCTTGTGAATTGCTTAGGCAGAAAGTTTTCCTTCTCAAGCCTTCAGGAACCTAGTTAAGGCAGACTGTGTTAAAGGGCCAAATAGAGGTGTCTGAATGTGAGTGTAAGTATGCTGTGTGTGCCTTTCTTTATGTTTGCTTGGGACAAGAGCTAGGCATGTACTTCTGACCAGGTGGGTAAGAAACTATAAGCCTGTGTTTGTATTGGTCATTCTCAGTGGAGATCCCTTAGGCCCTCTGTGGGTTTTCCCCTGTCTGCATATTGGATTTCACATTTTATATTCACTGTTACTGTCTTCTGTGTTTAATTAAAATTGTTTTCTATCAATTTCAATCTTGCTTTTTCTAATTTGAGAAATATCCTGCCCTGAAGTTTTTAAAAATAAAATATGACATAGAAAAGCAAAGAAACCGAGGTTGTACAGATGTCAAGGCTTGATTTTCAAAGAGAATTCTTTACCTCTGAAATCTTTCCAGAAGGAAACAGGGTAACCACGGGAAACTCTAGAAGTTGCGTCACTTCAAGTTTTAGGATTTTTCACCCTCAACAGATTCAATGAAATGGCAGTGCAGAGTACTAAACTCAAACAATCCATGATTGATAATGTGTCATAGCACGTAATCAATAGGGAGAAATCGGGGCAGAAGAGAAGCAAAGCAGAACCAGAGCAGATAATGTAAGAAATGAATGGCAACCACAAACTATTTTTGCAGCACTTACAGTCTAGTAGGGGAATGGAAGGAGGAGTGTTGTGTATGGAGTGCTTGCCATGTGCCAATTACCCCTCCAGTGCTGATTACCTGTGCTGATTACCACTCCTGTGTCACTTCATTTAGTCTTCTACTCAAGAAAGAATTACGATCCCATTTTAGAGATGACGAAACAGAGACAAGAGGAGTTAATCACACCAAGCCAATAAATGGCACAAATAGAAATTGAATCCAAGTCTTTCTAATCCCAAAGTTGCAGTTGTTTACATGAGGCAGGACTCGAAACTGAAATCACTTAAAGCTCGCTTATCACTATGAACAAGAGACATGGCTTATACAAGCATGATCAAAGAGGTCTTGATCATCAAAGGAGGCTAGACTGGGAGTTCTGGTGATCCATAAGGGCTGTGATTTGATCATTTTGTAGTACACGTCTGGCCATAATAGATGCAACCACAAGTGTTTGTTGGAATAAATGATAAGCTGTCATACTTCATTCTTTGGGATGCTTCTTTCTGACAAAAAAAAAGGTTATTTGATGTATATCCAGATTCATTCTGAAACATAAATGTTCAGCTATGGTATTTATTCAAACAAGTTTTCTTTCTCAGCTGCCGGCTTATCTGTTTCCTCTCCTTGCTGGGGGTATAAACTCCAAGCTGATGCACTGGACCTCACCCAGACTCAAGGTGTTTTCATAAGCTGCTGAAAAGCATTTCCAAAACAAAACTAAAAACTCCTGGATTTCGCTTAGCTGTAGCTTAGAGGAAATTGACTAATAAAGATCCCAAAGGGAGGGAGGGGAGGGATAACATGGGGAGAAATGCCAGATATAGTATGCACCTAAATTTAAATAAATTAAGAAAAAAATAAAAATAAAATAGAATGATGATTTTCTTCTGGAAAAAGAGGGACTGGTTTCCTAGTCACAATGTAAATAATACAGCCTGTTCTGCAGTAAAAAAATTAAAAAAAAAAAAAAAAAAAGATCCCAAAGGGAAACACTAGAGGACAGTATAACTTAACCAGAGGAAAGACATTGGCCTGAAGAGTTTCGAGCCTCGACGCTTGCCGTCGCTCATCCCGCTGCGTCACTGGTCGCGCCTGCGCTGTGGTTCTTGGAGAGCGGTGCTGTGGAAAGCCGGACAACGCGGCGGCGGCTCTTCAAAGCGGAGCCCGTGTAGCTACCGTTGTCGCCGCCATGAGTCGCAACTATAATGATGAGCTGCAGTTCTTGGAAAAAATCAATAAAAACTGCTGGAGGATCAAGAAGGGCTTCGTGCCCAACATGCAGGTGAGGCGGAAGAGCAAATGGTTGGGCCTTCCCTGCTCCTTCCCCGCCCGGCCGGCGTCCACCGCGCCCTCCGGACCTGTCTCGACCACTGGGTCCACCCCCGTCCCTTGCAAAGTTTCCCTCATCCCCTCTTTCTCCCCTCACGGTTCTGGGACTGCCCAGCCTGTATGTCCCAGATGGAGACTTGAGGGCTCAGGACATCCCACCAGGAGAGGTCCCCGAACCACGAGGACAGCCTAAGTGCGATGTGTATGGGAAGCCAAATAAATACGAAATTGGGGTTTCCAAAGCGTTTTCATAGATGAGTCTCGCAAACGCTTCGTTTACGTTCCTGGTCTTCAGAAACTTCAGGTGGGACTCCAACGTGGGACAGCCAGCCCCGGGTCCCATTGCTGGGACTGGAATTCACCTCCTCTGAGTCATGCTGGTTATTTATATAACGTTTACGGACCTTTGTTCACTGAACCAAGTTTTCAGCATTCAGTCTTCCATGTTGGTTTTTAATAAAGCGATATCTTTTCTTGCAGTAGCACAGGGCAGGGCTTTTTTTAATACTCACTTCGCAGAAGGACCTCGAGGATCTGTCAGTGACACAGCTTCCTCTACCCACCTAGGAAGAATCTTAGCCAGGACTTGATGCCTGGTTCACTACTTTTTCCTCTGACGTCCCAGATGGAGACTTGAGGGCTCAGGATCATCAGATAGTTGAAAGCCTGGGCTCTGTATCTTTCAGGCTTCATCACCATCTGTGTTCATACTTTTTATTAATGTGAAAAAAGAAAACATTTGTGAAGTTTTGCAACTTATTTTTAAATAGTTTTTGAAATCCCTGAAGGTGCCAAGTCCGTCTTGGTAAACAGTTCCCCATAGCCACTCCACTCTTTTATTCAGAATCAAAGCTTATTGAGTTTCCCTTGTTGGCAGGTCACTTACACTGAGGGGAGAAAAAGCCCACAGAGATTAATATATGTTCTGTTTCCTGTTTGGCCATTTACTTTGTGTGGAAACCGATACCCTGAAGGAAGGAATAGGAATAGAAAATCTAACTTGGGGCAGCGCAGTGGTTCACGGCCTGTAATCACTTTGGGAGGCCTGGCGGGAAGATCCTTTGTGCCTAGGACATCTAGACCGGCCTGGGCAGTATAGTGGGACCCTGTCTCCACACACAAAAAAAATTTTTTTAAATTAGCCAGGCGTGTTGGAGTGTACCTGTAGTCGTAGCTACTTATGAGGCTGAGGCAGGGGAATTGCTTGAGCCTGGGAGACTGAATTGCAGTGAGCCATGATCATGCTAACTACACTCCAGCCTGGGTGACAGAGTGAGTCTCCAAAAAAAAAAAAAAAAAACCACACATGACATGATCGTCTGTAGGATATAATAACACAGACTGTCATTGTCTGGCAGGTGTTCTGACTGAACCTTTGATGCTCACACTGCTGCTCATTTTATCTAGGGGCAAGTCTAATTTTGCTTGGCAGTTCTGGGTTAAGTATGTATGCAGCACTTTACTACCACCTTTCCTTCGGGAATAGAGACTTGAAATGTTGATGCATCACTCTTAAAACACTATTGACGTCTAAGAATGAATTGTGCATTCATCCTCATGGGAACAGTGAATTTCACACTGATAATCATCTCTGTTACTAAATCTTCATTTCTCCCCCCAAGACCCACATGTTGCACTAAAAATTTCTTTTTGTTCCCTTAAAATGCTCCCCTCCCATCTTTATGTCATTTTTGTGTTCAGTTCCTAGATGTTCTGCTGCACCAGTGAATGTCTCTTGTATTTAAAGACCCAGCTCAGCAGGATCTCTGTGAAGCCTCTCCCAGCTTCCTCCTAGACTGTTGAGCCAGTTCCTCATCAGACTTTTTCATAGCACTGTGTACTTACATTATGGCACTTGTCTCATTACACTCTGATATTCTTATCAGAGTATAAGGGCTGTATTGTACACTAGAAGCTCATTGAAAGCAAGATCTTGTCATATCCTTTGTGTCTCCCCTAGTGCCCAGGACAGTGCCTCATGCATAGTAAATTCTCAGTTAATGTTCGGTGAATTAATAAATGTGACCCCTAAGAAATTGTACTGGAAACATTTTCCATCAATGGGATTGTTATTTATGCAGTGGTGATGAAGTTATCTTTCTGATAAAAACTACATTCAGTTGATTAAGTGTTAAATCTTTGGTTCTCCATTACTGGACAACTCCTTCAAAATATTTGACCTGTGATAAAAACGTTCTGCTCTTTATTGTTACTTAAGTATGTCGTCCGTTGCCTTTTTTGTTCCACCTCTATTGTCAAGCTTTAAAATTATATAGTTTTCAAAAAATTTATTTATTTTTAGAGACCAGTCTTGCTGTGTTGCCCAGGCTGGAGTGCAATGGCACGATCTCAGCTCACTGCAACCTCCACCTCCTGGGTTCAGCAATTCTCCTGCCTCAGCCTCCTGAGTAGCTGGGATTACAGGCACGTGCCACCATGACCAACTTTTGTATTTTTAGTAGAGACGGGGTTTCACCATGTTGGTCAGGCTGGTCTCAAACTCCTGACCTCATGATCCTCCTGCCTCCACCTCCTAAAGTGCTGCAGTTACAGGCGGGAGCCACCGCACCCGGCCTATAGATTATTTTTTTAAATTATATAGCTAATAGAACTGAGCTCACAACAACATAGCTGCATGTTAAATTTTTCTTCTCACTATTAACTAGAGATTTGTAAGTCATCACTAGAGCACAATAAAGTGTAATTTGCTATTGGCTTAAACACAGAATAAATATACTACTAAAGTCAGATGACTTCATGAGAACTTGAGTTTTTTATTCATCTGGGTGTTTTTGTTTCTGTTTTTGTTTTTCAAAAATCCACTGATATCTTAGAAGCCTGAGGATTAAGACCTTTGGGCTGTGTGAGAGCATAGTTGGAAGGCTTTTCTTAATTACACAGAAAGATGTTCGATCTGTTAAATTCTTAAATGTGGCTTTGAGAATATGAGAATAAACAAAACCGTTTTTGAACATTGCAACATTCTTCTTAAGGTGTATTTTAAGATGGGAGCAGCTCATAGTCTTTGATAGGAAGTTTTCTACATGCTTAAAGTAATGTGAAAGTGTTTCATAAAGAGTAAAGTAGAGAAAATATTGCATACATTATATTCTGTCCAGTACCTGTGCTTGCCATACAGGTATTCAAACATTGTTTTTCACTTTCTTTGGTACCAGGTTGAAGGCGTTTTCTACGTGAATGATGCTCTGGAGAAACTGATGTTTGAGGAATTAAGGAATGCCTGTCGAGGTGGTGGTAAGTACATTAGAGTTTCCCTTGTGTTGGTATAGTAGTGCCTTCCCTGTGGCCTGAAAAAGTGGTAACTCAAATAATTGTAGTTTTAAAATCTTATCAAGGGTTGATTACAACTTAATATAAGACCAAAATAACTTACTTATTTGTGATCACATTGTTAGATGGTTGGCATTATAGAAGGATTTGAAGCTGGGTGGAACTTGTTTTCTTGAACAAGTTTAGCTAACCTTGAACAGTACGTAATAGCAAGACCTACCATTTGTTTTGCACTTACTATGTACTAGGCATTTTTCTAGGTGCTTTGCATAGATTATCTCATGTAATACTTACAGTAACCCTAAAAGGAAGATATTTCCAGTTTACAGATGTGTAAGTCAAAGCTCAGTGAGGTTAAATAATTTTAATTTGCCCAAGGTCACATAACTTTTTGGTGACAGAGCCAGAATTCAGATCCAGGAGTGTCTGATTTCAAAGACAGTGTTCTTAACTAGTACACTAATTACTGAACTTCAGTTATTTCATCATAAAATCATTACACCTGTCTTGCAGGGCTGCAGCAAGGTTTAGAGATAAAATGCATAAAGCTTTGTGATAATCTAGTGGTGATGATACAGAAATCATCTAATGTTAGCCCTTTCATTTTCTAGATCAGCAGACTAAAGCCCTCCCTCCCCAACCAGGGTATGCTCACTTGTCTAAAATAACACAGCTGCCAAGAGGCAGAAATGGGACTGCAGCTGCATATTCCTTGATTCTCAGTGCAGTGTTGCAGCTCTTCCCCCATAGCCCTTCTTTGTCACTTAGAATAAACCAGCATGGATTTTCTTTATAAATAATGTGAACTACTGAAATATTTTTTAGAATATTAATACCGTAAAATTTGGTTGTTATATTTTAAATCTCCCAGTTCAACATTTGCAAGCAACCTTCTCATGGGATATGCAGAATACTGACAGCTCGTTTGTGACTATCTTTTCTGTGTGTGTACTTCCTTCTTGAAGAAGCTCTCTTCCACCTTGCATCTCAAACATCCTTCTAGCCTCTGTTGTCTTAGTAGCCCTAGTGACTACCTCTTCATGTTTTACAGTCTAAAATATGAATATAATCAATGCTAAAAATCAAGTTTGTCATCTTTTCTAACACTCAATTTTTGTCTTCAGGTGTTGGTGGCTTCCTGCCAGCCATGAAACAGATTGGCAATGTGGCAGCCCTGCCTGGAATTGTTCATGTGAGTCAGAGTTCAGAGCTTTAATCATTTATGTTTCTCAAAGTCCACTGAATGAATGAATGGCCATGCCTGATAGTGGTGTTATTTAAACAGTGACCGCTGGACAGCCAGACATAACCATGAAGCCAGGCTCAGTGGCTCATGCCACTCCCAACACTTTGCGAGTCCAAGATAGAGGGAGTGCATGAGCCCAGGAGTTCAAGACCAGCCTGGGCAACATGGCAAGACCCTGTCTCTACCAAAAAAATTAGCCAGATGTGATGTCACATGCTTGTAGTCCCAGCTACTCAGAATGCTGAGTGGGAGGATTGCTTGAGCCCAGTAGTTTGACACTGCAGCGAGCCATGATCATGCCACTACCGTTTTAGCCTGGACAACAGTGAGACCCTGTCTCTAGAAATAAAAAATAGAAAGAAATAACCATGGACCTAAAGAAATAATTGAATCCGGATGGCATTTCACTTTCTGGATGCCTTTGGCTAGAATCTATAAGTGTTCAAGAACCTTTGAAGTCGTTTTATGTTTTCTTGTTTCTTTATCATGGTAACATCATTATTCCTGGATCAGTGTACCACCATTGTAAGTTTCACTGTGGCTCTATCAAGAGGATCACTGAAGAAGAAATGGAAAGAAGTTTAAGGGTGAGGACTGAGGGGAGGAAGAGAGAACACCATAGCTATTCATAAGCCCCCACCACAGTCTAACACTCATATTCTGTCATTAGAGGTGGATATTGAAAATGGATCTATTCAGCAGACATTTTTGAGGTCTTCTTTATGCCAGTTACCGTGTTGGGCACTTGGTAGGGGGAATGAAATGGTATGGCTTGTGCGTATAAGGAACTTGTTAGTGTCTGGTGTCTCCATATATGCTGTGTTTGACCTGCATTCTTCCTGGGCCAGGTACCTTTTCTAGGCTTTATGTGTAGAAAGTCTACAGTCTTTATACCATCAAATGGATTACTTTTGTCTGTGATTACTTAAACTAATGACCTATGTAAATCAGTTATTTTCCTCTTCATAACCTGACAAAGCACAGTTTGTCAATGTCTTAAGATTATTTTTTAAATGTAATAGTACTTTAAGCTTAGTATTTGTTACTCCTGTGTCATATTATTTTGAGGCTTTTCTGTTTTGGATTTCCTTAATTAACATTTAGAACTTATAAAAAGGTTTTTTTCTCACTGTATTTAGCTTTGTGATTAGGCATTCTTAATGATTTCCATCAATAAAGATTTCGTGAAAACAGTCTTGATTTAGGAAGATTCAGCCTGCAGCTTGAGAATCAGTGTCAGGTCCATCAGGCAACCACGTGGCAGGTCAAAACCTCTGTATTTATTTTCTAATTCTCTTTCAGCGATCTATTGGGCTTCCTGATGTCCATTCAGGATATGGGTTTGCCATTGGAAATATGGCAGCCTTTGATATGAATGACCCTGAAGCAGTGGTATCCCCAGGTAAGGTCACTGTGCGTGTCTGCTGTTAAGTGTGTAGCTTTTCTCTATGGGCCACAGCCTTTGGGAAACAGAGCACTTCTTCCCATATGCATGAGTCAGTCTCATCGTGTTCTGTCGTTTTTTTCTTTGACATTTACTGCAAGTATTAATTGTGGATACTGAGAGTCTATTAAAACATCAAGCAAAGCATATTTTTATTGAAAATTTTGGGAGGCTTCTACCAAATGTCACAGTATTAAGCAAGCTGGCAAATTTTTTTAATCTGTGTAGCTCAGTTACCTCATGGACAGTTTGCATTAATGACCACACATTATTAGTAGAGTAGATGAGTTCAGCTCTGTAAAATATTTTAGAACAGTGCTAAGCACATAGAACATATTCAGTAATATTATCGTTGTTATTCAGTGATAACATTGAATATACAGAAGGTTGTGTACACCTTCTGCTGTGGTTATGGGGTGCTTTCAATGAAAACATTCTATACCAGAAGTAATTGCTGTTAAAGAGTGTCAATTTATAAACGAAGTTTAAATGACATCTTGAGAGTTCTGCTTCTAGCAGTGGTGGACTAGGTTGTTTCAGACCAATCCCTTGCTGAAAATAATCAGAAAGGCTAGATAAAATATTTTTTCTTAAATCTGTTTGAAGACACAGAAAATCTGCCAAGGCAATAAGAATTTGCATGGTCAAGATCTAGAGGAAAAGAAGAAAAGGTCCAGATAGGTGAGCCCTACATGTAGGGCTGTTTTGAGGTGACTACAAATTTCAGTCAGTACGAATATACATTATTTGAATGATCCAATAACAAACTTGACACCTTGACCTCTAATATATATGTGTGGTTGTGTGTTTATGTGCACATGCTGTGCAGCCAGGCAGTGCAGAGTTTACCAAAGCTGACCACGTGCTGAGCCATAAAGCAGGTGTCAGATTTCAAAGAACTGAAGTCATATACACCAGCAGTTCTCAAACTTTTTGCACTCGGGACCACTTTAAAAAAAATTATTGAGGATTGAGCTCAAAGACTCTTATCAATGTTTACCTTATTAGAAATTAAAACAAAATTTTTAAGACAGGAATACATAAGTACATGCTTCATTATCCATTAGAACAAAGATGTTATGTTGTATAGGCTTTTGAAAAAATCTCACTGTACAGTCATGGGAGAATATGAATAAAATAGGCAAATAATGTCTTAGTATTATAAAATGAATCTTACAGACCTGAAATGGTCTTCCCCCTAACTCCCACCCCAGGGTCTCTGGACCATACTAAAGAACCACTCATGGGACAGACCCACAGGGCCCAGCCTGGGAGTGTGTGAGGCCAGGTGGCCAGTGACCTGCAGAGGGCTCCAGGACCTGTTCCCAAGAGGGAGAAGAGAAGCCCACCTTCTGTCTTCTGAGAAGCTCTGAGTCTGGGGTCCTGTTCTTTGAGGACTATCTTCATCCCCTCCCCCACATGTTTACTTGACATTTTCTAAGAAAATAGATCTTAAATGTTTTCACCAGAAAAAACAGAAGGGAAGTAATTGTGAGATCATGAGTATAATAGTTTGATTATAGTAATTATTTCTCAATGTATATGTACATTGTGTATACCTAAATATATACAGCTTTTATTTGCCATTTATTTGCCAGTCATCTCTCAAGCTGGGGGTAAATGGTTTAAAAAATGCTTACAGGCTGGGCAAAGTGGCTCACACCTGTAATTCCAGCACTTTGGGAGGCTGAGGCAGGAGGATCACTTGAGCCCAGGAGTTTGAGACCAGCTTAGGCAACATGGTGAAACCCCATTCCTACAAAAAATACAAAAGTTAGTCAGGTGTGGTGGCACACACCTGTAGTCCCAGCTACTCAGGAGACTGAGGGGAGAGAATTGCTTGAGCCTGGGAGGGTAGAGGCTGCAATGAGAGTTTAGCCTAGGTGACAGCAAGACTCTGCCTCAAAAAATGAAAGTCCTTATGTCTAAAAATTTGAGGTTACTGTTAATGTCCTTTCTGAATGGAAACATGTAGCCTTAAATGTGCAAATTAGGAAAGAAGAAAGGCTGGAATATCAGTGATCTTAGAAAGTTAAAGAAAGAACAACAAATTACACCCTACACAAGTAGAAGGATGGAAATAGGAGTAAAATTAATGAAATGTAAAGATATATGATAGAAAGAGCCAACAAAGTCAAAAGTTGATCATTTGTAAAGACTGAAAAAATTCATCAACCCCTGACAGCAGTAGTCAAGAAAAAAGAGAAGCACATTTTGATCTCTTGTTTACATGTTACTCATTGCTCATTGCTGCCTCCCTGGCCCATAAAGTGCCTTTAGCATGTATCTTACTTTAGATTATCTCGGTGTCATCAAGCTTTACAGAGAACCGCTTTGTTGTCTACTTTAAAAAATAGTTATATTTAAAAGAATGGGTATCTTTCTAGCCCTATATTAATGGTGAGAAACTGAAGGTAACAGTGCCTGACCTCCTGGTTTTGCTAACTTTTCTCTATTTTGTAGGTGGTGTCGGGTTTGACATCAACTGTGGTGTCCGCTTGCTAAGAACCAATTTAGATGAAAGTGATGTCCAGCCTGTGAAGGAGCAACTTGCCCAAGCTATGTTTGACCACATTCCTGTTGGGGTAGGATCAAAAGGTGTCATCCCCATGAATGCCAAGTAAGAGCACACATTTCCAGTAAACGGAATGGGAGAGATAGTAACCACATGACCTTCAGCTTCCTTTCCAGTGCAGTATACTTGAGAGATGAGGATTGTTCAGTTACTTTTCAGGAAGTAGTAAGAACTGTTTCTTCAGCAGGAGGTTCAGCATATTTTTTGGAGACATTATTCAACTGATGTTATAATTGCCTTTGACATTAGAGTAGTATTTATAATAAAATCATATCCACCAACGTTTATCAAGCACTTTCTATGTGGAAGGCACTGAGCATTGATTGTATCAGTTCATCTAGACAATAACCCTATTATTTTCCCGAACTTACAAGAAAGAAAACTGAGGTTTAGAGAGGTAATAAGCTTAGTGCCAGGCGTGGTTGGGTTTACAGAATCCCAACACTTTGGGAGGCCAAGGCAGGAGGATTGCTTGAGTCCGGGAGTAAAAGATGAACCTAGGCAACATAGTGAGACCTTGTCTCTTAAAAAAAAAAAAAAAAAAAAAATTAGCTGGGCATGTGGCTTGCGCTGTAGTCCCACCTACTCAGGAGGCTGAAGTGGGAGGACCCCTTGCGAGCCCAGGAGTTTAAGGCTGCAGTGTGTTGCCATGTCAGTACTGCACCCCAGCCTGAGCAACAGAGTGATGCTGTCTGCATTTTTTTTTTTTTTTTAAATCTTAGTAGGTGATAGCAGTATTCAAACCAAAGATCCTTTGACTTCAGAAACTATATTCGGAATCCCACTGTCATTAGTCTATTTAACCACAACCTTCCTTTTTGAATGATAGCAAGATGTGTTCTTTGGGTAAGTAGAGAATTAAATATAATGCTATAGTGTATCTCTCAGATGGCCATAGACTTTACTGTGTCATAGCTTATGCAAAGCAGTGTACCCTAAATTTTGCAGAGTACTTCAATAGCAGAATAGCATGCTAGGTATTTTTCTTTAATATTTTGCTTTATCCTTCAAATTTATATGAATTTTGCAATTGAATCAAACGTGTACATAATAGGAAAAACATGTTTTTAGCTGTTACAACTAAAGCTGTTACTTAACGTTTAGCTGTTACAAGTAACAGCTAAAAACATGTTTTCTCTATTATGTACACATTTGATTCGAATGCAGAATTCACATAAATTTGAAAGATAAAGCAAACTCCTCCCAATTACCCAAACAAAAACACACACACACACTTGAAGTAAAATCGATATACTTAAAAGATACTTGGTCTGTGATTTCACGTGATCCCTGACACGCAGCCCCAGTTTGAAAAGCATACTTGGAACACACAAATTTCAAACATCTTTGCAAACATTTTACATAGGAATTTTTTCCAAATAATACTGAAATGAGGCTACTCTGGGCACAGTGCCTATGGGGTAGCCTGGCTCTGCAAGCAGCAGTAAAAAATAATAAAAAAAAATAATATTGAAATGGGCTGTCATCTGGGGTAGTGGGGAGAGAACACTGAAAAGCGTAGTTTTTCCTGCCAGTGTTTTGGAAAACAGCTGGACCTTGGATGAAGGTTAAAGTTTGTTCCCACTAAGGGTTTAATGTATGTGTACCTCAGCTTCAAAATGGAGGTGCAGTAAGTCACTCAGAACTTTTGTGAAGATGTGAATAGAGCTTAAGATTTAACCTTGTTGGCCGGGTGCAGTGGCTTACACCTGTAATCCCAGCACTGTGGGAGGCCAAGGTGGGCAGAACATGAAGTCAGGAGATCAAGACCATCCTGACTTAACGTGGTGAAACCCCGTCTCTACTAAAAGTACAAAAAAAATTAGCCAGGTGTGGTGGCGTGCACCTGTAGACCCAGCTACTCAGGAGGCTGAGGCAGGAGAATCACTTGAACCTGGGAGGCAGAGGTTGTAGTGAGCTGAGATCGTGCTACTATATTCTAGCCTGGGCAACAGAGAGAGATTCGGTCTCAAAAAAAAAAAATTAACCTGTGTTGTTTGAGGAATTCTAGATACCTTCATTTATTTGACCATAATTCTTTATAAATTATTAATCAAGTTGTGTAGCTGGTCGAATTAGTGGTAGAGAGTGATAGCTGATTAAGGTTACAAAGTTTTGGATTTATTTATTTATTTATTTATTTTTTGTCTGCTTAATCACTGCCTCATGGAATTCAGGATCAGAGAGGCAAACTGAATATAAAAAAGACTTGAAAATTAACAAAGAGCCGTATAAGTGTCAAGTAGAACTATAATCATATCTAATAAGGCATTTACTATTTTATATTGCAATTATTTATGTGACTGCATTCTTCAAAAAAAAAAAACAGTTATGAAGAGCTTAAACTTTGTATCTGACTCAAGGAACACAGGAGATAGTAAATGCCCAGTTTTCCTCTGCCCTTTAAAGATGTGGTCATCCTTAGGTTTTGATCTGCCTTTGCTGTGAAATGACTAGCACCTTTTATACTCACCCAGAGACTTGGAGGAGGCCTTGGAGATGGGGGTGGACTGGTCCTTAAGAGAAGGGTATGCCTGGGCTGAAGACAAAGAGCACTGTGAGGAGTATGGAAGGATGCTGCAGGCAGACCCCAATAAGGTCTCTCCAAGGGCTAAGAAAAGAGGCCTTCCTCAGGTAATCACTTTGGAGGGGCAACATGTTAATTTTTTTCTCATATTTTGTTTTTGTTGGGGGAAAAAAATCTATATCTTACATTTAGCAAACATATTCCCAGGTTTCTTTATGGTATATCAAA
This sequence comes from Cebus imitator, assembly GCF_001604975.1. NCBI lineage: Eukaryota > Metazoa > Chordata > Mammalia > Primates > Cebidae > Cebus > Cebus imitator. The sequence continues at coordinate 113,781 of NW_016107412.1, read as the reverse complement.
AAGTACAAATGTGTTTATGCTTCATTTATATTTAAAAAAAAAAAAAACTATCAGGGCTGGATGCGGTGACTCACACCTGCTTTGGGAGGCCATTGAAGAAGGATTGCTTGAGGCCAGTAGTTCAAGACTAGCCTCGGCAGCAGAAGGAGACTTTGTCTCTAAAAACATTGGAAAAAAAAAAAAAGCACATGCCAGTAATCCCAGCTGCTCACAGGCTAAGATAGAAGATCACTTGAGCCTAGGAGTTTGAAGCTGCAGTGAGCTGTGATCATGCCACTGCATTCCAGCCTGGGTGACAGAGCAATCAGGAGCTTGCAAATTTTCATAAAATAAATAATGAGTTCAAAGTGAATTGGAGAAAAATAGAATATATTTATAAGGTTTATATGTTAAAATTATTTATATATATACATTGACAGTCTACAAATGGTACCCATGAGATAAGAATATACTAGATGTTTGAAATTACAGCTAGTTATGAAGGCTTTGCCACTAATTCACTGTGACACGTGGGCAAGACTGTCTTCTCTGGATCTCAATTTCTTCTAGAAAACTGGGATGGTTAAAACTAGGCGACCTCAAAAAAAAAAAAAAAAAGCGTCGATGATAGACTGGACAGGGAAAATGTGGCACATATACACCATGGAATATTATGCAGCCATCAAAAACGATGAGTTAGTGTCCTTTGTAGGGACATGGATGAACCTGGAAACCATCATTCTCAGCAAACTGACACAAGAACAGAAAATCAAACACCGCATGTTCTCACTCATAGGTGGGTGTTGAACAATGAGAACACATGGACACAGGGAGAGGAGCATCACACACTGGGGTCTGTTGGGGGGGAAATAGGGGAGGGACATCAGGGGGTGGGGAGTTGGGGAAAGATAGCATGGGGAGAAATGCCAGATACAGGTGGAGAGGAGGAAGGCAGCAAATCACGCTGCCATGTGTGTACCTATGCAGCAATCTTACATGTTCTTCACATGTACCTCAAAACCTAAAATGCAATTAAAAAAAAAAAAAAAACTAGGCAACCTCTAAAGACGCTTCCAGAACTGACATTCTCTGGTTCTCTAAATCATCTATTGATATTAGCTCTAGTTGTCGTATATGTTCTTTCAGTTATAGATAATGGTGGATGTCCATGAACTCGTAGGTGTTTTAAAAATCATTTGAACTTGGATCTTGTCTAAGTGTCAACATTTGCCAACATTATCCCAAAATTTGACTCTTTGTGATGTTTAAAATATCCCATGAACCATTTAAAAGCTTGTTTTTTTAATGAAGCTTTTTTCTTTAAATTAATTTGTTTTACTCTTAAGTTCTGGGATACATGTGCTGAATGTGCAAGTTTGTTACATAAGTATACATGTGCCCTGGTGGTTTGCTGCACCTATCAACCCATTATATGGGTTTTAAGCCGCACATGCTTTAGGTATTTGTCCTAATGTTTTCCCTCTTCTTTCCCCCCATCCCCCGACAGGCCCCAGTATGTGATGTTCCCTTCCCTGTGTCCATGTGTTCTCATTGTTCAGCTCCCACTTATGAGTGAGAACATGCAGTGTTTGGTTTTCTGTTCCTGTGTTTTTTTATATCTGTATACCAAGCATATAAAGATATAACAAAATTCAGGAGCTAGTCTACGTGATTTTGTTGTGTAGACTATTGTTGTAAACGAGGCACTTGTACAGCTTAGGAATTTTTTTGTTACTGGAACACTATTTGTTATTTTGCTGTTTGTTTTTATCTTTTTGGTTTTTAAATAGATTAAAACAAAAACTAGAATAAAAACTATCTTATCAGACATTTTTACATTTGCAGTTGGGGACCCTGGGAGCAGGCAACCATTATGCAGAAATCCAGGTTGTGGATGAGATTTTCAATGAATATGCTGCTAAGAAAATGGGCATCGACCATAAGGGACAGGTGTGTGTGATGATCCACAGTGGAAGCAGAGGCCTGGGCCACCAAGTAGCCACAGGTATATTCTAGACTTCATACCAAAATGTGCATTTTATGGGCAACCACATAGAAATTTAAGAGAACAAAAACCCTGAAATATACTGCATGGGTTTTATCCTGAGTCCTCAATAATTAAATAACAAACAAATTAACTTCACTGGGTTATAACTTTCTTGTCTTAAAAAAATGAGTATAATAATTATTTTATATGGGATTATCATGGAAAGTTAATAATATATGTAAAGCACTTAAATCAGTGTCTGACAGTAAGCATTCAATAAATGTTAGTTGCAGTTATCGTTATATTTACTCTGAAGTGTTACTATCTGGCCAAGAAAGAGCAAGAAAATATTTAAACAGTAGAATTTATGAAGTAGGCATTCATTTAGCAAATGATGTATGTATTATATACCTGCTCTGCAACATTAGGTGTTATGGTGAATTTGCTGACGAAATAGGCAGATACTTTGTACTCACATTGTCTCATGAAGTAAAGGTCATGTTCATTTAGAAGGAAAAGTAAATATTAAAAGGTAGCAATTAATAATATAGGGGAGACAAAACACATTTAGGAAAAAGATTTTGGAGATGGCTTCATGGATCCAGTGTTGAGCTTTGACAGACTACAAATGGTATCCATGAGATAAAAACAGTTTGGACAATTACACACAAAGAACATTGGTGACAAAAAGGCAGCATGAACAAAAGCAGGAAACAGAGGAATAATGGATAGGTCCTTTTGGATAACTTAGAGGATGTGTGAAAGAGTTTATGCATCAATGAAAAGGTATATAGACACCTGGAAATTACCATAAGCTTTAAATTTCATGTTACAGATCAGCCTCTAGTCCATTTTCTTGTGTGAGAATTTAATAATTTGTGCCAGCCTGACCCTTTAGACTATTTAATCTAGCAGATACATGAAGTGTCTACTAGTATTCCAGAGCATTCCACTGAGTGCTTCTCTGCACTTTGTCATGAATTTGATTAACCATGATGGTAACACAATGTATTTTACTGCTACTACTCTCATTCATTCGCATACTGAGAAAGGAGTAATTGAGATCATACTGTGGCTATTTGTTTACACATCCCATTCTCTTTCAAGTTCCAAAAGGATGAATGTTGACTTTGTGTCCCACATACTGTCACTGCACTCTTAAAGATTCTCACATTCATCTTGGCCGAGCAAATAGATGAACTCAGAAACAAAGGGAAAGTTGTGTTTCGCTTGATTTTTTGTGGAATGAGTTTGAATGTAGTCTGCCTTTCTGCAGTAAATCGGAACTCTTCATTTAAGGGAAACCTAACTGGTTTGGACTTTGCTGCTCTCATTCCAGATGCTCTGGTAGCTATGGAGAAGGCCATGAAGAGAGACAAGATTATAGTCAATGATCGGCAGTTGGCCTGTGCTCGAATCGCTTCCCCAGAGGGTCAAGACTACCTGAAGGGAATGGCAGCAGCTGGGAACTATGCCTGGGTCAACCGCTCTTCCATGACCTTCTTAACCCGGCAGGTACAGTTGAAGTTGCTTTTCTGTCTGAGTCATTCATGATGAAGTTAAGTGCTTTAAAACATAGTGCAGTTCAATCAAAGCCTATGGTGTTTGGTTTTGGTGTCATCTTAAACCAAATAATCAGAGTATCAGGCATAAGGAATGAGAGAAGAGAATCAAAATTATTCCTAGAATTTGTCTTGAACAGCACAGAGGATAGGAGTACCACTGACTAAGATTCAGAAGGCTGGGGAAGAAGCAATTTTGAAGGGTGGGATCAAAAGTAGCCAGGCAGCTTTTTAACCAAAGAGGAAAACGATGTGGTGGCATTTGCTGTGTGGTCTAAAAGACAGCTTTTGTTCTTTACGTAAAGATAATCTTACTGCTATTTTTGAAATTTAAATCTCTTACCCTGTTCAGAACAGACTACCTGAAATCAATAAGATAAGTCACAAAGAGCTGAAGATCAGTCTGAAGTTCTGGCTGCTTTTAACTTCTACATTTTCTCCTAGGCTTTTGCCAAGGTCTTCAACACAACCCCTGATGACTTGGATCTCCACGTGATCTATGATGTTTCTCACAACATTGCCAAAGTGGAGCAGCATGTAGTGGATGGAAAGGAACGGACACTGTTAGTACACAGGAAGGGATCCACCCGCGCGTTCCCTCCTCACCATCCACTCATTGCTGTTGATTACCAAGTACGTAGCCCTGTGTTTGTGGTTTTAAGCAGCGGGAGTATGATTTAGATTGTTGCAAATGTAAATTACATTTAAACTGAAAAGCAGCAATTGTGAAAATAAAATATTGTGTCACCCATGAGAACAGTGATTCCCAATCTTCTCTGAAGCAGTAACTCCTCCCCGCATCATTTGTGCTTACAGTGTTGCCATGTGCTAACTAGAAAGTACTGTATGAAGTATATATTACTCCACTACTGTGAATTGAGGCCTTTGAATTAGCAGAAGACAGGAGTAACTCAGTTACAGAAGACAGAGTAAACTCAGCCTGTTTCATTCCTGCTATCCTCTTAGTGTCTGGCTGTGGTGGAGTTAGACCCCATAGTCTGCCTGCACCTTTTACAGATGAGAAACCCAAAACAGAGAAGAAAATTCCTTTCCTTAGGATGGTTTTTCCAGTAACACTTCCCTACACTTTCGGATTTCACTTCGCTCTTATTTTGACTCCTGTCTTCTGCATTTTTACTGGTCCTCCCATTTTCACTCTTGTCCTCTTCCTTCACTTCTGAATTATCAAAGTACTGTCTTAATAATTGTTTACAAGCTGTATGTTTAGAGGTCTGGGTTTCTCCTGCAATTCTACAGTGCAGAAGAAAATTTAATTTTTTTGCCTAAAAAGCTTATGCTTTTCTGGTTTTTAACATGTTTGCTTATGTGCATCCTCAGCTCACTGGACAACCAGTGCTCATCGGTGGCACCATGGGAACCTGTAGTTATGTTCTTACTGGCACCGAACAGGGCATGACTGAGACCTTTGGCACAACCTGTCATGGAGCGGTAAGGAAAACAGAAACTTCCTTAGAAATGTTCTCCTCAGTTTAGCTATTGTTTTCCATTTTGACTGGTAAACGTAGCCGATTGAACATTAACAGAATTGAGACTTGTGTCTATCCTGTCTTGTACTTCAAATTGTTCCCCATAATGTATGCTATTTAGTGAACTGACAGGGCACCTAGTGTCTTTACCTAAGTAATGTCTGGTAGGGTTAGGGACCGTTTCTTATCTCCACAAGTCCCGAAAATCCAGACTGGGAAATTATTACACTGGCTGAGCTTACTGTAACTGGTTTAAAGTGATGGAACTTTAACTGATGTTAATAGCACAGTTTATCTCAGTGATTGACTGGACCTGCTCATTTGTTTAATTTGCCCCTTCCTGTTGTAGGTCCACTCAGGATTGGAAGGATAGGCCCTATTTGCAAATTAGAGCCTGTGTGCAGTCTATACACACACGCATTTCAAAACACTGCCTCTCATCTTCTAAGCCCAGGGGTCAGTAAATTCTTTCCATAAAGGGCCAGACTATGAATATTCTGGCTTTGGGGAGCAGATGGTCTCAGTACCAGCTATTCAGCTATGCCATTTCAGTGCAGAAGCAACCTTAAACACTATGTAAATGGGCACTGCTGTGTTCCCATAAAACTATTTTAGACCAGGCATGGTTGCTCACACCTGTAATTATAGCACTTTAGGAGGCCAGGGCAGGAGGAGCACTTGAAGCCAGGACTTCAAGACTGGGCAACATTAGCAAGACACTGTCTCTACAAAAATTTTTTTGATCAGCCAGGTGTGGTGACACACCCATAGTCCTGGCTAAGGCAGGAAGATTGCTTGAGCCCAGAAGATCAAGGCTGCAGTGAGTTATGATTATGCTACTTCACTCCAGTCTGGCTGACATAGGGAGACCCTTTCTCAAAAAACGAAATCATTTCTTTTAAATAGCAGATGGTGTGCCAAATTTGGCTCATCCACTGTAGTTTGACAGCCTCTTTTCTAAGCCATCCAGAGTGTTGACCCAGTGTTGAAATGGGAAAGAGAAACTGTCTAGAATACCTTCTCATAGGACAGATGTTCACAAATGTATCTTGACCCTACTTTTTTCTCTGATTGTTTCTCATTTCTAGCTGCCTCCCAACTCCTAATTTTAACCCAGTGGTTCTCAACGGGAAGATGAACCCCCTACCCCCATGGGGACATTGGCCATTTCTGGAGGCATTTTTTTATTGTCACGGTTTAGTGGGAGTTGCTATTGGCATTTTAGGGGGTAGAGGCCAGGGATACTGCCCTGCCCAGGACAGCCTCCCAACAAAGAATTCTGTGGTCCAAAATCCACGATATGAGGAGCCTTAAAACAAAAGGCATGTTATCAGTTTGATAAAGTAAAAAAGATGGGTTTTTAAGCTCCTTTTTAGTTTAAGAGAAAATCAAGGAAAGGGCTTATAATCTTAGGGTTTAAAGTAAAGTTCATTCCTTTCCCATTCTAGGGCCGTGCATTGTCCCGAGCAAAATCTCGACGTAATTTAGATTTCCAGGATGTCTTAGACAAATTGGCAGATATGGGAATTGCAATCCGTGTTGCTTCACCCAAACTGGTTATGGAAGAGGTAAGTGAAATTTTGATAAATATTCATTATTCCCCATTTGTAATTTATGCCAGTCTACAGAGATAGCAGTTTGGGGTATTACTAACAGAAATTGTTTGGGTTGTTACTTTTTTTAATGACCTTAATTTTGGCATATCTTTTTTGGTTTATCTTATTTCAGTTTTATATTTTGTTTTCTTTTGGTTAGAGTTAAATTATGAGCCAAGTCCTTAAGAATGATTTTTCACTATTTATATATAATCTCCATTTCCATATTAAGCTTTTCAAAAGTAGTTTGAGCTGACTCTTGCTTTTATACAGTTGTATACTTAGGTTTCAATTTGAAAGCAAGTTTGGAAAGGAAGGCATAAATGTTTGGGGAAAGTTTTATTGATTCACAGGAGAACAGATTGTATTTAAATTCTGTATATATGTGTATACATATGTACATATTTAAATTAAAAGCAACATAATTTCTTTCTTAAAGATTTAAGAGAAAAGAAAGCCCTCCAGAAACTCAGTGCCCTGACATAGTTATTACGTTATCTTTTAGAATACTTACTATTGTCAGCTGGGTGTGGTGGCTCACACCTGTAATCCCAGCATTTTGGGAGGCCGAGGTAGGTGGATCACTTGAGGTCAGGGGTTTGAGAACAGCCTATTCAACAAGATGAAACCCCATCTGTACTAAAAATACAAAAATTAGGCATGGTGGTGGATGCCTGTAATCACAACTACTTGGGAGGCTGAGGCAGAAGAATCACTTGAACCCAAGAGGCGGAGGTTGCAGTGAGCCAAGATCACGCTACTGCACTCCAGCCTGGGCGACAAAGGAAGACTCCGTCTCAAAAAGAGAAAGAAATACTTATTGTCATACTTTTTTCCTAAATGCTTTTTTTAAAGCTAGTCATAATTATAATTAATACGCATTTTGTAGTTCTTTTAAAAATTTAGCACAATGTTATGAAATTGTTTGTGTCGCTTTTTAAAATCATTGCTGAATATTCCACCAGAGTATCTTTCTCCCTGTAGTAGACATTTAAGTAGCTTTCAAATATTTGCTACTATAAATTAAAATTTTAATGAGTATCTTCATGCATGAAGCTTTTCTCCAGTTGTTTTAGTAATTAGAACAAAGTCTCAAAAGTGGGAATTACATGGTGGCTCATGCGTATAATTCCAGTACTTTGGGAGGCAAATGCAAGAAGATCTCTTGAGGCCAGGAGTTCAAGATCAGTCTGGGCAAAGATTAGCCAGCTACCTGTCTACTCAGGAGGCTGAAGCTGGAGGATAGCTTGAGCCCAGTGTTTGGGGTTACAGTGAGCTATGTGATTGTGCTGCTGCATTCCAGACTGGATGGCAAAGCAAGACTCATCTCAAAAAAAAAAGAAAGAAAAAAGAAAAAAAGTGAACTACTGACTCAGAGTATGACAAAGACTTATTTTTTAAATAACTATTAATTTTTCCCCTAAAGAATACATGTTTAATTTAAAAGATTTGGAAAATGCAAGGAAGAAAACAGAAAACATTTAGAATTCAATCAGCCAGGAATAACTACAGTTAACATTTGGATTTTTAGTTGTTTGGTTTTGTTTTTTTCACCTGCAACACGATTGTTTCATTCATTTATTCAGCTAACACTTATTGAACATCTGCTCTAGTTAGGTACTTTTCTGTGTGCTAGAGATACTGCAGTGGACAAAAGAAACATGAATCCCTTCCTTGTGGAGCTTTCCAAATAACAAAATATACTGTGTGTTAATGACCATACAAGTTCTGTGAAATAATAATAAAGCAGGGAAAGGGGTAAGGAAAGGTGGGGAGGGGGACAGTTTTAAACAGGTGGTTGGAGAAGACTTCAGTGATGTGACAATAGAGCAAAGACCTGAAGAGGGAAGAAACAGGCTCGTCGGGTATCTGAGAGCAGCAAGGCAGAGAGAACAGCAAGCACAAAATCTGTGAGCCGAGGTTACGCCCAAGCAGCCTAAGGCCAGGCATGACAAGAGCAAGCCAGAGGGAGATGAGGTCAGAGAGGTAGGGGGCGCCAGAGCATTTGGACTTTTGCTTTTACTCTGATTAAAATGAAAACTTTTGGAGGATTTTGAACAGAATTGTGACATGATCTGACAAATGTGTTTTCATGTTAATGAGAAGAATCTACAAGAGAAATGAATGATGAAGGAAAGAGGGAGGAAATTGCTGGAGAAGTCTCCTTGAATAGAGATAGGGTCTGATGTACAAGTTAATAGAGTTGGTCTTTGCTAGGAGCACAAATAATCCATCCTTTATAAAAGGAGAGAAGAGGCTGGGCACAGTGGCTGGCATCTGTAATCCCAGTACTTTGAGAGGCTGAGGTGAGATTGCTTAAAGCCAGGAGTTTGAGACCAGCCTGGGCAACAAAGCAAGACCCCATCTCTATAAAAATTTAAAAAAATTAGCCTGTAGTCTCAATGACTTAGAAGCCTGGGTCAAAAGGATCGATTGAGCCCAGGAGTTGGTGGCAGCAGCAATCTGTGATTGTGCCACTGGACTCAACCTTGGGTGACAGAATAAGACCCTGTCAAAAAAAGAGAGAAGGTATAGATACAGATATGTGGGGAAGATAAAGTGAGCACATTTATGAATATTCTGGCTGCTTCTATTTTTTTTTTCAGTGTATTACATAGTAAGGTCAGCAAGTGACAGTAAGGATCTGAGAAAAGGTATGAAATACTCATCTGGAGAGAGAGAGAAAGTCATTGGCCCAGTGGAATTTTATCTGATTGCCAGGAGCTAGAATCAAGTAATGCTAGGGATCGACTGAGGCTCCCACAGATAACTGTAGCCAAAGATAGTTTGTGGTATGATGTAATGACTGCAAGATTCAAAACTGGGAGTGCCTAGGGAGAAAGGGAGAATAGAAACAACCATGAAAGCCAGAAAACAGCCACCTGTCCCACTTCTGGGACCAATGGCATGACCTGGTTTGGGAGAGAAAACAGCTACCACTTCAGAAAGTTGGAGTTCATGTGAAGGTGATATCCTGAAGAAAGATCCATGTTTCAGTAAAACGAGAAGGTGAAGGGAATGTTAAAGGGAAGGAGTTCCAGAGGCCACAGTGGGAAGGTTTCAGACATTGGAAGGGAATGGGAGATGGGATAGAAAAGGGTATTATGTAAAGAACAGTATGGGAATCAGTCTGGATGGTCTAAGCTTGTAATGACATGAATAAAGATAAAGTGAGTGTGTGAGGAGATTAGTGCTAATGGTGGCAAGGCAGTATGGGTAGGATGGAAGGGTGGGAATGTGACTAGAAAGTCACAGAAATTGTATGTGAGTGTAGTTGCACATATATACACACATATACACATGCACACATACAGTTTTATACATATATGAATTTTATAACTTACTTTGAGGGTACTAGATGTTCATTCCAAAAATGTTGATAACTGCATAAATATATAAAGAAAGAAAATTAAAATTGCCAATAATTCCACCATCAAGAGATAATTACTACTAACATATGATGGTTTTGTGCATTTCCTTCCAGTCAGGTACTGGTGTGTGTTTTATTTAATTACATTTACACATTTTCTAGTTATACAAGTAATGCATGTTCTTTGGAGACGTTTCAAAAAATACAGAAAAATATAAAACAAGATGAAAGTGTTTTGGAAGCTACCACTGACCAACATTAGGCTTACTCATTTTTTAAATGTTTGCTAATTTGATAGACAAAAAAACTCCCTGTATTATTTTAGTGTGCATTTATTTAATCACAAGCGAAGTCTGGTGCTTGTAAAGACTGCATTTTCAGTGGACTTGTACAATGTTTAATTCCTCTCCTGCAGGCTCCTGAGTCCTACAAGAATGTAACAGATGTGGTGAATACCTGCCATGATGCTGGAATCAGCAAGAAAGCCATTAAACTCAGACCAATTGCTGTGATCAAAGGATAGAACCTTGGACAGCAGGGCCACCAGACACCACTGACCCTCTGTGAAGTGGAAGTAGACTGACATGCTCTTCCAACGTCAGACTCAAGTCAGGACAGGTTCCAAAGTGTGCAGCTGTAACTGCTCGTGCCAAAATGGCTGACGGGGAGGCTGCTGCTTTCAGGAGCCCGTGCTTGTAAAATAATCTTCCAAGAAGAGGAACCTTTGGAAAGGGAGGAATATACCTTCTCCTTGGCTGTTCCACAGAGTTTTAGGAAAATCTGTTAGGGGTGGGTAGGTGTCAAGAAACTGCCTTACGCAGTCATACAAGTCTTTAGCCATCAGGTGGAACTTTGTTACGCCAAGCTGTGTTTACATTCCGAGAGGTGTCATGAAGAAAGTTCTATTAAATATGGTTTTGGAATGTTCCCTTTCATCCCTTGGTTTGTCCATTCATCCACCCATTTAGACATCACCCCTGCACTGAGCAAAACCCTAAATACCCCTCTGACTTGGAGAGCACCCAGGGGTTTTAATCAGGCTGTTAGATGAGTGGGTAGTGGGACACACACTGAAGAGGGAGTATGTGGAGGTGTAAGGAATAGGGACCCAAAAGACAGAATAGTATTTCCTAGCCTTGCTGCCTTTCTTACTCTAAATACAAGGCAGGGTTTCTGCTCATTTGCAACATGGCATCTGCTGGTATCTCATTCATTAGGCCTGGCTAATTTTTTTTTTTTTTTTTTAAGTTTTGCACAGCAGTGCAGAAAACCCTCATATAAGACTGAGTATCTTTACATTTTGTGGTTGCATTATTATAAAAGCATTAAATGACCAAAGCTGTGACATTAACAGCTGCACTGTGTTGACAAGTTGACTAGTCTTGTGCCATGTAATCAAATTTCATATGTACGGTGACACCTCAAAGATGTGAAAGGCTGCAGTTAAAGGTTAATAAGGCTTTGGTTGAATCTGAACAGCCAGTCAAATTGAAAATCATTTATTTTTTTCCTAAAACTTACCTCTCAGTTTAAAATAAAACCCCCCATTGGAGTATCTTCTAGATTTTGCTATTTGAAACGGTAGAGAAAAGTAGAATTCCTCTAGAAAATGTATGAAATAATGTTTCTTTAATCGGAGATCTCAATAACTTAAATTTTTTGGCTGGGGAGTTTGCAAGATAAACTAGTAATCTCTGTATGATAGTTATGGATTACCCATGCCTTCACACTGGCCTGGCCACTGTGTAGACACATAAGGAACCTACCTGGGCAACACGGTGAAACCTTGTCTCTACTAAAAATACAAAAAATTAGCTGGGTGTGGTGGCACACGCCTATAATCCCAGCTATTCGGGAGGGTGAGGCAGGAAAATTGCTTGAACTCGGGAGGCAGAGGTTGCAGTGAATCGAGATCATGCCACTGCACTGCAGCCTGGACGAAAGAGCAAGACTCCATCTGGGGGGGTGGGGGGGAATAAAACACACTGAAAAGTCATCCTATTTTTAACTCAGTTTTGGATTGTTTGTAAAGACCATTGCTTGGGATAACAAAAAGAGAGGAGGAAGAGAAATAAGAACATACAAGAAATAGAAGCAACAGCATAAGAAATGAAGACAAACAAGAAAATGATTAGGAATAGAAAAACTAGACTGGAGGAAAGGAAAGAGAACAGGTTAGGGAATTAGGAGGCCTATTATACCTTTCCACCTCTCCCTGATTCATGAAATTTGATGAAGTCCAAGACTATCTCAAAAAAAAGCAAAAAGATACACAGTCACCCCTCAAACTTCATTAATGACACAATGCTGCCACTGATGCCTGGCTTGGGTTCCAGCAGGTGGAGGGCACCCTCCAGGTTCTGCAGGAGAAGCAGGGAAGACTCCTTGTCCCGGCTGTGACACCGCTGCTGCCACAGAGGCCCACAGTACAGCACCCACAGCTTCCTACCCACCCCAAGCCAGGCCAACCTGCAGTGCTCCTACCAGCCTTCCCGGCCCCCAGACTTGCTGCAGCTGGCACCACTACCGCTGATGCCAATACCACTGCTGTTATTGGGATAACAAAAACAGAGGAGGAAGAGAAATAAGAACAGATACAAGAAATAGAAGTGGCCTTACCAGTTCTGGTAAGGCCCATCCTATAAGGCTCTTACCACCTGGCCACCGCCACAGCCTTGTCCCTGCCCTGGTGGCAGCCAGCCACCCTCCTACCTCTTCAGTGCTCTGCAGTGTCCATGACTGCCACCAATTGCAGTGAGGTGAGCCGAGGTGCCACAGGATCCAGCCTCCAGCATACGGCAGATGGCTCTTCTTTCTCCTGGCACCGAACGGCTGGTGGGCAAAGCCAGAAATGCCTAGAACAGGATGCAGAGAGTGCTAGCATTACAGCCCTACCTCATCATGCTGGCCACTGGCTGGCAGGGGCCGGTTTCAGCTAAGGCACTCACACCCACCCTCCAAAGTCCAGCCTCTCCTTTGGCCCAAGCTGGCCAGGAGCTGGGGCCTGGAGACACCATAGTGCCTGGGCTTCCCACTCCACAGGAACTGCTGGGCCCACCCGGGTGCGCTCTAGAAGCAGGAGCAGCAGAAACTCAGCCCCAGCCAGCCCTCCCCACCAAAGTGCAGGTTCCCATTCCTGAGGCCTCCACCACAGGGCCCTGTCACCCCGTGGTGTCTGCTACTGTGTACTTAGGTTTCCCAGACGGTCTCCGCAACACAGAATGAGAGAGCACAGGCCTGGGAACCATGGCGGGTCTGGGCACCCTGCTGTGTTCAGGATTTCATGGAATCGTGTGCCCGCCACACAGGAGATGGCCCTCCAGAGTCTGGATCCAGAGTCCAGGGAGTGGAAGACCACTCCTCTCTCAGAGACCACCACTGTCACTGACACCTCCATCACCTGCTGCTGGCAGTGCAGCCCCCCAGAGTCCCTTAACCGCCACCATCAGTTTAGCCCCAGGTTAGTGCCAACACTCCATCCCCCACCGCCGGCAGTGTAGCACCTGATGGCAGCCCCCAACCTGCCCCTGCCTTAGACCCTGCAGCACCCGATGGTGCCCACAACCCTCCCCCTGCCATGGGCAGCACAGCCCGGGATAGCACCCCCAACCCAATCCCTGCCGTGGGCAGTGTAACCACAGCGCCCCCAACCAGACCCCTGCCGCAGGCAGAGATGTCCCCATATGGTGTCCATCCCGCTCCCACCGCAGGCAGTGCAACCCCGGATAGCGCCCCAACCTGCTCCCCGCTGGGAACAGTGCAGCCCAGGATAGCACCCTCAAACCCACTCCCTGCCTCCAGCAGTGCAGATAGCACCCCAAACTCCTTCCCCACCTCGGGCAGTGCAGCCATGGATAGTGCAGGTAACCCCCGACAGCACACCCACCTAACCTGCCCGTTCCACAACCAATGTGGCCCGAATAGCACACATCCATTCCTTGCCAGACAGTGCAGACCCCCGATAGCACCTAACCTGCCTGCCACCCCTCCCAACTCAGGCAGTGTATCCGGCCCCGGTAGCGCCCCCAACCAACCCTTCATCCCCTCTCCACAGGCAGTTTGGCCCCCAGTAACGCTCCCAACAACCCCCCCCCACCTCTGACTCAGTGTAGTCCCTGATATCGCCCTCAACACCCTCTCTCCGCCGCCAGCAATGTAGCATCCATAGTGACCCTAACCCGTCCCTCACCACCATAGTGCCCCCAACCTGCTCCCTGCTGTGGGCAATGCAGCCATGGATAGTGCCCCCAGCCAGCTCCCAGAAGAAGGCAATGATGCCCTAGATATCACACCCCCCACCCGCCGTGGGCAGTGTAACACCCGATAGTGCCCCCAACCCGTCGCTGACAAGGACACTGCAGCACCTGACAGCTGTCCCAACTCGCCTCCCACCGTGGGCAGTGCATCCCTGGATAGTGCCCCCAAAATGCCCCACTGCTGCTGGCAGTACAGCTTGGAATAGTGCCCCAACCCACCCCTAGCCACTGGCAGCGCACCCCTCATAGGGCCCCCAACTCTCTCTCCTCCTCGCGGGTAGTGGTGCCCTAGATAACACACCCAACCAGCCCCCACAACACAGGCAGTGACACCCCGGATAGCGTCCACTGGCCATGGCAGGGCGCCCCCAACTCGCCCCCGAGGCTGCAGGCAGTGTGCCTGGGATAACGAACCTATCCTGCCACCTTTTTACCTTTTTGGCTGTGTTGTAGTGTCCTCCGCTACCACCAACCGCAACAGCGAGGCGAGCCACGATACTGCAGGCTCCGGCCTCCAACGCGGAGGGGCACCGAGCAGCTAAACGGGCTGACCCAAAAGAGTCAGAAATGGTTAAACTCCCCCTTAGCATCTTTTAGATACCGAGGTTATGCAAAGGAATTTTCTGGACTACATGTTCTGATTGGATGAGAGAAACCTCTACGCCGATTGCACTTTGTTTCTCATATTCTGATTGGTTAGCCTAAGACTTGCTCTCATCCAGTCAGAACATGAAAATAAGGCCCAATTAGAGTAAACCTAGAGGTTTTCTCTCAGCCAATCAGAACAAGTAGTCCAGGCACTTCATTTGCATGAACGCCATATATAAAGGAAGGGAAGTAGGGCGGTCCCGCCATTCTAGAGCCTTCTTGGACGGCTTGCTTAGCTGCTCTGTGCCTGGTTTACAGCAGAAGGAGAACTAGCCAGCCTTTTGCTAGGTATGCTGGAGGCTGGAGCCTGGAGCCTGCAGTGTCATGGCTAGCCTGGCTGTTGCGGTTGGTGGTGGCGAGGGAGACGCCAGCGCGGCCGGAAAGGTAAAAAGGTGGCGGGATAGGTTTGCCGTCGCAGGCCGCACTGGCTGCGGTGTGGGGGGCGGGTTGGGGGCGCCCTGCCGTTGGCAGTGGGCGCTACCCAGGGTGTCACTGCCTGTGTTGGGGGGCAGGTCGTGTGCTCTGTGACACGTCGCTACCCGTGGAGGGGAGTGGGTTGGGAGCGCCACCTGCGTTTGCGCTCGTCGTGGTCGGGGGCGGGTCGGGGTACTATCCCAAGCAGCACTGCCAGCGGCAGTGGGGCGTTTGTGGGCACTATCTGGGGATGCACTACCCGCGGTGGGGGGCGAGCTGTGGAAGCTGTCGGGTGCTGCAGTTCCTCTGTCGGGGACGGGTTGGAGGCGCTATGGAGTGTTACACTGGCAACGGTGGGTGGGGGGAGTGATATCCATGGCGTCACTTCCGGCGTCTGGGAACCGATTAAATCGAATAATTCCACTTCTAGAACTTTGTCTTGAGGAAATAAACCGTCAGTTAAAGATTATAAATGCGTTCATGGGGGAAAAGTGGAAACAGCCTAAAATGTCGAACAGTAGGGGAAGGTAAAATAAACTACCCGACATCCGTGGTAGGGAATATTAATAGTCATTCAATATATTTTTCATGGTTGTAATAAAATGATAAACATTTTAAGACAGACTACAGTGTCTTAATTATTTCTATCTTCAGTAATTTATGAAGTCCACTCCTTTTGTGTAGGAAAAAAAGTAGAATTTCCTTTTGAAATCACTGAATTATGTAGTTACAATCGAGGTACAGCATATTTCCACCCACCCCCCACATTTCTTCATGCTTTTTTAAGTAGTCAAAGCCTGTCTGTAACCCAGCCATGGAAACCACTGATCTCTTTTTGATCCTATAGCTTTTCTTTATTCGTAATAGTATAGAAATACAATCATTAAGTATATAACCTTTCTTTAAAAAGTTAATCTTGTATTTTGAGATAATTGTAGCCTTCCCGTGCAGTTGTGCAGTTGTGATACTACAGAGGGATCCTCGGTATCCAGCCAGTTTCCTCAAGGGTAACACGTTGCACTGTAACAACAGATCACAGCCAGGATATTGACATTAATACAGCAAGGAACAGATCATTTCCCTCTCAAACTTCCCTCATGTTGCCCGTTTACAGAAACACTCAAGGCCCAAACCCTTCCTTAACTCCTGGCAACTATTCATTTGGTCTCCGCATGTATGATTTTTCCAGAGTGTTCTATGGATGAATCATAAGTGACCTCTGGGGACGGGCTTCCTCCCACTCAGCACATTTCTCTGGATATTCTTCCAGGTGGCTGGTTACATCGTAGTTTCTTTTTATTGTTGAATAGAACTCTTAAGTATGTAGACTTTTGAGTCTGGCTTCTTGAGTTCCGTGTAACAATGTTGCAATTCACCGAAGTTGTCTTATTTATCAATAGTTTGTTGTCTTTTATTGCTGAGTAGGATTCCATCTGTGAAGGCCTCACAGTTTGTTTCCAGGATTGTGTCCATTTAGTACACATTTAAAACATATTGGCATAAAGTTATTTGTAAGATCTGCTTACCCATCACTGCTGCTTCTGTAGATATGTTTTCCTTATAATTTTTAGTTTAATCTTCTTTTAAACTTTCATTTTAACTTCAGAGATACACATGCAGTTTTGTTCTATAGATAAATTGCATGTCCTGGGGGTTTGATGTACATGTTACTTTGTCACCAGGTAATAAGCATAGTACCCTATAGGTAGTTTTTTTTTTTTTTTATCCTGACCCTCCTTCCACGTTCCATCCTCCACCTTCAGGTAGTCACCTGTTGTTCCCTTCTTTGTGTACATGTGTACTCAAAGTTTAGCTTCCATTTGTAACTGAGAACATGTGGTATTTGTTTTTGTGTTTCTGTGTCTGCATGAGCTCACTTAGAATAATGGCCTCCAGCTCCACTGTTGTTGCTATGAAGGACATTAACGCATTCTTTTTTATGGCTGAGTAGTATTCCGTGGTGTATATATATATGTACACCATATTTTCTTTATGCAGTCTAGTGTTGATGGGCATTGAGGTTAATTCCATGTCTTTGCTGTTGTGAATAATGCTGCAATGAAGATGCATGTACATGTCTTTATGGTAGAACAATTTTAATTCCTTTGGGTATATAGCCACGAATGGGATGGCTGAGTTGAATGGTAGTTCTGCCTTAAATTCTTTGAAGAAATCTCCAAACTGCATTTCACAGCAGCTGGAATAATTTGCTTCCCAACTAGTGGTGTGCCCACCAGCAGTGTGTGCTTCATATTCTCCAGTCTTGCCAGCATCTGTCATTTTTTTGACTTTTTAGTTATAGCCATTCTAAGTAGTGTGAGATAGTAACTCGTTGTGGTTTTTACTTGGATTTCTCTAATAATTAGTGATCATGAGTGTTTTTTCATATGCTTATTGGCTGCATATATGTCTTCTTTTGAAAGGTATCTGCTCATGTCCTTTGCCCACTTTTTAATTGGGTTGTTCATTTTTTCCTTGTTAATTTAAGCTCCTTATAGATGCTGGATATTAGACCTTTGTCGGATGTATAGGTTATAATTATTTTCTCCTATTCCATGAGCTGTATTTAATTTAGTGTTGAGAGTTTCTTTTTTTTTTTTTTTTTTGAGACGGAGTTTCACTCATGTTACCCAGGCTGGAGTGCAATGGCGTGATCTCGGCTCACCACAACCTCCGCCTTCTGGGTTCAGGCAATTCTCCTGCCTCAGCCTCCTGAGTAGCTGGGATTACAGGCACGCACCACCATGCCCAGCTAATTTTTTGTATTTTTAGTAGAGACGGGGTTTCACCATGCTGACCAGGATGGTCTCGATCTCTTGACCTCGTGATCCACCCGCCTCGGCCTCCCAAAGTGCTGGGATTACAGGCTTGAGCCACCGCGCCCGGCCGTGTTGAGAGTTTCTTTTGCTGTACAGAAGATCTTTAGTTTAATTAGATCCCATTTGTCAATTTTTGGTTTTGTTGCAATTGCTTGCTTCAGGCGTCTGTGTCAAAAATCTTTGCCTCTGTCTAGAATGGTATGTCTGTGTCTTCTCCCAGGGTTTTTATAGTTTTCAGTTTTAAATTTAAGCATTTAGGCCAGGCGCAGTGGCTCAAGCCTGTAATCCCAGCACTTTGGGAGGCCGAGGCGGGTGGATCACGAGGTGAAGAGATCGAGACCATCCTGGTCAACATGGTGAAACCCCGTCTCTACTAAAAAAACAAAAAATTAGCTGGACATGGTGGTGCATGCCTGTAATCCCAGCTACTCAGGAGGCTGAGGCAGGAGAATTGCCTGAACCCAGGAGGCGGAGGTTGTGGTGAGTCGAGATCGTGCCATTGCACTCCAGCCTGGGTAACAAGAGCAAAACTCTTGTCTCAAAAATAAATAAATAAATAAATAAAAAATAAATTTAAGCGTTTAATCTATCTTGAGTTGATTTTTTTTTTTTTATATGGTGTAAGGAAGGGGACAACTTTCAGTCTTCTGCATATGAGTAAGTAACCAGAAATCCAAGCATCATTTATTAACTAGGGAGTCCTTTCCCCATTGCTTTTTTTGGTCAACTTTGTGAAAGATCAGATGGTTGTGAGTGTACAGCTTTATTCTTGGGTTCTCTACTCCATTCCATTGGTCTACGTGTCTATTTTTATATCAGTCTGATGTTATTTTGGTTACTGTAGTCTTATTGTACAGTTTGAAATCAGGTAATGTGATGCCTTCAGCTTTATTCCTTTGGCTTAGAATTGCTTTGGCTATTTAGGCTCTTTTTCAATTCCATGTGAATTTTAAAATGGTTTTTCTAATTCTGTGAAGAATATCATTGGTAGTTTGAGAAGAGTAACATTGAATCTTGGCTGGGCATGGTGGCTCACACCTGTAATCCCAGCACTTGAGGAGGCTGAGTCGGGCGGATCGCAAGGTCAAAAGAGACCAGCCTGGCCAACATGTGAAACCCCATCTCTAGTAAAAACACAAAATTAGCTAGATGTGGTGGCACACACCTGTAGTCCCAGCTACTTGGGAGCCTGAGGCAGGAGAATCACTTGAGCCTGGGAGGTGGAGGTTGTGGTTAGCCGAGATTGCACCACTGCACTCCAGTCTGGACTGTTGCAAGACTGTTGAGCAAGACTCTGCCTCAAAAAAAAAAAAAAAAAAAAAAAATGTTTTGAGCAGTATGGCTATTTTAACAGCGTTGATTCTTCCTATCCACAAGCATAGAATGTTTTTCCATTTGTTTATGTCATCTCTGATTTCTTTCAGCAGTGTTTTGTAGTTCTCGTTGTAGATATCTTTCACTTCCCCATTCAGCTGTATTCCTGGGGTATTCTGTTGTTTTGAGTAGAGAGTTCCACGCGTGGCTGTTCGGTCCATTTGGTGACGTGTAAAGTTCATGTACTCAGTATCTTTGTTTTCTGCCTTAATAATCTAATACTGTGAGTAGGATCTTGAAGTCTCCTACTAAAACTGTATGGCCATAGTTTCTTCTAGGTCTCTTAGAACTCGTTTTATGAATTTCAGTGTTTCTGTGTTGGTTGCACATATATTTAGGATAGTTGTCTTGTTGAATAGCACTCTTTATGATTATGTAATTCTTTTCTTTGTAATGTAATCTTTATGGTTTCTTTATCTTCTATGATAAATCTTAAAAAGGCTTTCCGTGTTTACCTTGCTCAAAGAACTGAGTTCTGGCTTTGTGATTTCTATTATCATCTTTCTTTTTTATTTCATTAGTCAATTTTCTCCTTTATAAATGTCTACCGAGCTTTTTCCTATTGGAAGTTAATTACCCCACATTATGTATGTTTTATTTCTGTTTCATTTTTCTACATTCTTGTTTTTCACTGGAGAAACCAAATTTTCCTCTGCTGTTTTTTAAGTTGCACATTGTAATATTGTGCCATAACATCCCCCAGCTCACACCCATAATCACAGAACGTTGTTCCCCATTCCGTTTTTCCCCATTACAGGCATGTTCTTCACACAGTCCCCTCAGCTCCGCTTCCAGCCCCCCGCCTCAGCCATAGTGGCCATGTCCGCAGTGCTCATGCTGGCTTGTTGGGGGCCCCATGGTTTGATTTCCTCACTCCTCATTCTCTCATGGCTTCTTCTGGCCTTGTTTTTCTCTTTACTTGAATAATTCCTTCAAGACTGTTTTCTCTTGGCTCTTCCTCTAGAACAAGGATGTTTATCTTCTTATTTAGGAAGCCCTTGTGCCTGTTTCCCTGTAGGTTCTTGGAGGTTTATGTTTAACACAATCCAGTATGAAGATGTGGAAGGGTTTTGTGTAAGTCTGGCCTCATCCAAATTCTGCCTTCATTGTCTATGCTGTGACTCTGGGCCCAGGAGACAACCCCTTTTTTGTAGAAGAGCCTGTCCTGGAAGCATCTGTCCTGAGAGCACCTGATGGCACAGTAGGGAGCTGAGAGCAACTGAGTCAAGAGAGTCAATGGCCAGCCCCTCCCAGGAGTCCTGTCTCGGGCAGATGCCAGCCAACTGAGTTACAACCCAGGGGCTGACATGGGCATCTTCTCCAAGCCGCTGTGGGCAAGTGTTGCCAGGGGAGTGTGGTGTTGGACGACCCTGAGCTGCTGCACAGCCTGAGGTGTTCATGTCTGACAGACTGAGGGCCACGTACTGCACGGCCTGAGGTGTCATCTCTACCAGACAGAGGGCCAGGCCCAGGGCAGCTCCCCATCCCCTGCCACTACAAGGCCCCATTTGTTCGGCAAACCGACTCCCTGCACCCATCCTTCCAGGCCCCTGAGTATGCTGAGCACCAGGCCCGGTGCACTGGTCTGTCTGTGTTGCAGCCACGCACCTGCCTAGAGACCTCCTCCTCACCTTCAGGCAGGGGTGGCCTCTTCCTGCGCCTCCTGCCATCACACCCCACATGCTGTGAGGCTGAAGTCAAGCGTGGAAGCAGCAGAGAAGGCGTGGAGAGCGACAAGCCCTGCAGCAAGGTCTGAGGAAACTCACTCCAGGGCAGAGTCCTTGTCCAGCCCCCGGGCGTGTGCTGCAGGCATTGGGGTCCTTTGCCTCTTCTTCCAAGGGAACCACAAACAGCCCTGGGGTCCAGAGGGTTGCTGGCCAGATCTCCAGAGAGTGACTCCAGGGTCCTGGTCTCCAAGGGAGAAGAGGGCTTGGGAGAGGCCTTTGGTCTGGCAGGTGGCCCATGCTCTTAGCAGGTCAGGCAGCTGGTATGTGCCTGGCTCATGCAGTTCCCACTGGGCCACACTCCCTGGAGAAGAGCATGGCCTCTTTCCCAGCTGCCTTCTAGCCAAGATACACAGAGAGCAGGCCCGAGATGCAAGTCACAGCCAAAGCAAGTGGCAGGTGGTGCTGCTTCCCAGGGGACATAGCTGTGACCTGCTGTTCTGTGGCTCTGAGATGCACGAGGTGCCCACCTGGAGCTGTGAGCTGGCCTGGGAGGGCCCATGGGCTCTTTTGAAAGTTCCTTTTCTTGAATTTTACAAGAATCTTCCCATGTCCACTCTCCAGTACTCTTTTCTGCTGTCCCCAGACAGTGCCAGCAGAGGCCACATGCTGTCTAAATATGGCCCCAGGCACTCAGTGCAGGGTTCTGGCCTGAGGGGGCATGAGGCCAGCATCTTTCACTTTAGTACCGGGAAACCAGTTCTTATGCTTCCAAAACAGCTAAGACAGCTGCCACTTCGTGCTACCCAAGCCTGGCTCTGTACCTCACTTCCCGTCTCTGGCTTCCATGCCTTCTTCCTACTTAAGCGCCTCTGTCCTCCAAAATGAGGGTGAGGAGGGATCTGCCCAGCTCCCAGCCTACTGTCCTGGCCACTGCTCATCCTGGCTCTCACTGTCCCAGCCTCCCAGCTGGCCTCCCTGGCACCTACTTGCCTGTAGCCACCTGAGCTTGGACCTCTTTGCCCATCTGTTTCTTGTGGCTAAGCACAGGTGGGACCTGGAGAGGTGCAAGCTGAGGAGGAAGGCAGGTACATCTCTGGGTTCCTTTCAGCCAGGTGAGGACTTCCACGATGCAGACCCCAGGCAGGGACAGACCCACCTCTCTCAAGCCGCTGTGCCCGCAACACATTTCCTCTAAATTCCAGTCCTTGGGCCCCCAACCTGCACACAGCCTCCCAGTGGGCCTTCCCTCTCATGGGCCTGGATGGGGACCACATGTGGCAACCGTGAGAGAGGCTGCAGGAGATGGGCCTGATGCTCCACCAATGCTGTTCGGGAAGGAGTGACTCTGGCGCTGAGAGAAGAGGAAAGATGCTGTCATGGTAAGGAGGTGTCAATCTGTGGTCAGTGCATGGAGGCTGAGGCCCCCAGCTCCCACCCTACCCTGCTCCAAAGGCCAAGCAGGCGGTATCCAAAGAATCTGGGGGTTTCCCTCTGCCCCTGCCTCACCTGGCTAGTCAGACTGGACGGTACTGCCCAGAGCCCTGGTGCCTGCAGCACAGGTTGGGAAGAGCACCCCGCATCCTCTTATGCATCTGCTCAGCTGGAGACTCCAGGCTCCATGTGCCAGCAAGGCAGGCAGGGCAGCTAGACAGAGCAGGCCCAGTGCCCACACTGGCAAGGACATCTTCCTCTAGAGGAGCTGTAGGAACTATATCATCTGGGGTACCCTCCCCTGACTCTCCATTGCTGGGAAAGCCCTGTCCAAGCTTGTGCTCTCCTGCTGTCTCAGCTCAGGGGTGAGTGGCATCCAACAGTCCCACAGAGACAGCCCCAGGGCCACTGTGGGCTGCAGTAATCCCCAGAGCTCCATGAGCTCTTGCTGGGGTGCCTCCTTTAGGAAGACTCCTTGGCCGGTGAGGGTTGATGTGGGCTGGGAAGACCCAGGCCGGTCAGTTGATGTGAGCCCCAGCAGTTTGAGGCCCCTGGGAAAGCGCTCATGGCTTCTGGAAACTGACATCAGGGGAGCCAGTTTATCAGAAGATCCCTGTCCACAGCTGGTGCTGCACTCAAGGCTTGGGCGCTATCCCAACAGTGGTCAGAAGGAGGCCTTATTCCCAGGGACCTCAGATTAGCATTCCCACGAAAGGAATCTGGGGTCACAGGGGGTCATGTCTTGGGCAGCCAGCATGACATATCCAGCTTCGTGCCCCTTGGCCACTTCCCGGCCAGGAAGTGCTCTTTCATTATTTTCTGTTTTCATTTGTGTTCCCTTCCGTTTGCATTATTTGAGTTTGTTCTGTTGTGGGTTTTTCCATCTTTTTTTTTTTTTTTTTAAAATTGGATTATTTTTCTGTGTCTTGACTAATTGTAGATCCTTGTAGATACGAGTTATTAGAATTTGGTCAGATGCGTAGTGTGGGAAATTTTTTTCCCATCACGTAGGCTGTGTGTTTACTGTGTTGGCAATTTCTTTCTGTGCCCCAGCTCCATGGATTATGGGGCTAACTTGCATGTTTCCATGTTTCTTGTAATTGCTTTTGGGGGGTCAGCCATATAAATACTTTGGGAAAGCCCATATGGAGAAGGTTATTTTCCAGGTTTTCTTGTAGGATTTTTGTAGTTTGAAATCTTTCATTCATCTTGAGTTAATTTTTGTATGGTGACAGGTAGGGCTCCAGTGTTATTTGAGGTGCTTTAGGTAATCAGGGATGTGGAGAATCCATTCTTTGTTAGTCAGTTTTATTTGTCCTTACCCAAAGTGACGTTTAAGGTGCTTTGCCCAGTTTTGATTGGATTATTTGTTTTGTGTGTGTGTGTTTTCTTACTTAGTAGTCTTTGTTTCTGGTAAATATTCAATATGAACCTCCCTCAGATATGTGATCACTATCATTTTCTCCCAGTTTATAGAAGGCTGCTGTTTTACTTCATGTTACAGAAATTTCTTGTGAAGGAGCTCTTCAGTTTTTTGTGTTCCAACAAGTTTATTTTTCTTTGTTGATAATAATGTTTTGTCCAATCCAGAGAAAAATTAATTTCTGATTCATTCCTGTGGCAATGAATGTTTTTTGTTCTGTGTTTCCTTCCTCTTCCTTTCTGTTTGCACCTGTGAGCATAGGTTCAGGTTTTCCAAAAGTAATGTTCACCCTAAGTTTTCTCATGGAATTTTCTTACTTGCAAGGTCCTGTTTTGATTTTGAAATAATTTTGAATGGGATTTTTGTGTAGCATGAAACACAAAGGTTTTATTTCATTCTTTTGTATGTGGATTTCTAGTTTTCTCAAAATCCTTTACTGAATGGCCTAGCCATGTGTTTTGGGGGCTCTTTTGAGAAATGTGTTGAATCTCAATACTCTCAGCTTCATTCCTTGGCTGCCTAATTGTGTCCATCAGCATATGGTTCTATTTTTATGACTCTCCTATATTTAGATAACTATAGCTTTTCAATGTAATTTGAGATTGGGAAGAGTGAGGCCTCCAGCTGCATTTGTATTTCTGGGAACTGCTTTGGATCTTCAGCGTCTTTTATGGTTCTGTGTGTATTTTAGTATTGCTTATTTATAGGTTTAAAATTTGTTTTGCAATACATATCCAAAATTAGGCTAGAGTGCTGGAGACCCGGTCACACTGCTGGTCTAACCAGAGTCATGCTGCTGTAGCCCTCCAGGTGGATATGGGGAGATGTCAGTGAGGCTCTAGGGCTGTGGTGATGCAGGGCTGTCGGGCCCCTTGGTAGGAGGCAGACCTCCTGAGTCTCGGCTCTCAAAATGGCACTGTGTGCAGCTGGTTGGGTCTCAAGTGTGCGTGTGGGACCCAGCGTGAACTCCCTATCTGGAGCAATGTCATTGCGTGGACAAGTATAGGCAGCTCCCTATGCTGTCTCAGGGCCCACGAGGGTTGAGGGGCTCTCCCATAGCTAGGATTGCAGGAATCTGTGGTGGAAATGTGGACTCCTGGGGATCTCTCACTTACCTTTTCCCCTGCACTGGGGAGCTCATCTGGTCTTGGTTTTCTCCTCTTCTGTACCTCAGATGTTTCCTGTCACTTCCCCGATGAATGCCAGTGTTCTCTGTTAGATGTCCTATTTGATGTGTGATTATCTACCATATTTGCTGCTTTGCTCCTTCTTTATGGAGGAAACAAATGTCAGGTACCTCTGGTCAGCCACCTTGAAGCTCTCCTCCAAATGTTATTTTTTTCTTTCTCTTTCACATTTTAAAATTGGACTGTTGTTCTTTTTATTCTGGATAGAATTCCTTTGTGAGATGTACACACTGTAAGTATTTTCTGTTATTTTATGGGTTGTTTGGTCATTTCCTTAAAGTTGACTTTTGTTAGCTAGTAATTTTTAATTTTGATGTAGTCCAGTATATTACTTTTTTCTCCTATGATTGCTAATTTTTGTGTCCTCTCTATGAGGACATTGTGTATTCCAAGGACACACACACTGAGGTGAAGGTTGCTTCATAGGAAAAGTCACTGTTGTGTAGATGAGGAGGTTACTAGGTGAGGCAGAGTTGGAAGAGGCATTCTTTTCAAATGGAAATTTCTGGAAACTTCAGAAAGCAAGTATGTGGTAGGGCAATTTGCCTGGTGTATTAGCCTGTTCTCACACTGCTAACAAAGACATACCCAAGACTGTGTAATTTAAAGAGGAAATAGGTTTAATTGACTCACAGCTCAGCAGGGCTGGGAAGGCCTGGAGAAACAATTATGATGGAAAGGGAAACAAATATATCCTTTTTCACATGGCAGCAGCAAGGAAAAGTGCAGAGTGAAGGTGGCGGGGGGAAGCCCCTTATTGAAACCACCTGATCCCGGCCGGGTGGGGTGGCTCAGGCATGTGATCCCAGCACTTTGGGAGGCCAAGGCGGGCAGATCACAACGAGGCCAGGAGTTTGAGACCAGCCTGACCAACATGGTGAAACCTCGTCTCTACTAAAAATACAAAAATGAGCCAGGCATGGTGGCGGGTGCCTGCTACTCAGGAGGCTGAGGCAGGAGAATCACTTGAACCCGGGAGGTGGAAGTTGTGGTGAGCTGAGAGTGCCCCATTGCACTCCAGCCTGAGCGACAGAGCAAGACTTCGTCTAAGGAAAAAAAGATCAGATCCCATGAGAACTCACTACCATGAGAACACTGCCCCTATGATTCAATTACTTCCCACTGGGTCTCTCCCTCAAAAAATGGCAATTTTGGAACTACGATTCAAAACGAGATTTGGGTGGGGATACAGCCAAACCATATAATTCCACACCTGGGCCCTCCCAAATCTCACGTCCTCACATTTAGAAACATGCCCTTCCAACAGTCCCCCAAGGTCTTAACTCATTCCAGCATTATCTCAAAAGTCCAAATCCAAAGTCTCATCTGAGATGAGGCAAGTCCCTTCTGCCTATGAGCCTGTAAAATCAAAAGCAAATTAGTTACTTTCTAGATACAGTGGGGAAACAGGCACTGGGTAAATATACCCATTCCAAACGAGACAAATTGGCCAAAATAAAGGAACTACAGGCCCCATGCAAGTCTGAAATTCAATAGGGCAGGCATTAAACCTTGAGGTTCCAAAATGATCTTCTTTGACTCCATGTCTCACATCCAGGTCACACAGATGCAAAAGGTAGATTCCCATGGTCTTGGGTAGCTTCACTCATGTGGCTTTTGCGGGGTACCGCCCCGCTCCTGGCTGCTTTCATGGGCTGGTGTTGAGTGTCTTAAGCTTTTCCAGGTACACGGTGCAAGCTGGTGGTGGATCTACCATTCTGGGGTCTGGAGGATGGTGGCCCTCTTCTCGCACCGCCACTAGGCAGTGCCCCAGTGTGGGCTCCCACCTCACATTTCTCTTCCACACTGCCCTAGCAGAGGTTTTCCATGAGGGCTCTGCCCCTGCAGCACACCAGATTAAGAACAAATAACCAGGTCATTCTGTTTTTAAGGCTTCACATATAAGTGAGATCCTATAGCATTTGTCCTTCTGTGTCTGGCTTATTTCACTTAGCATAATGTCCTGCAGGTTCATACACATTGTTGCAAGTGACAGGATTTTCTTCTTTTTTATGGCTGAATAGTATTCCATTATGTATATTCATAATGGATGAATATATGTATATTCATCCATCACAGCACACTAAGGTTGTTTCAGTATTTTAGCTATTGTGAATAGTGCTGCAATGGAAAGTTGAACTCATAGAAACAGAGTAGATGATGGTTGGCTGGGGTATAGGGGGAAGGGGGTGGGGTACGTAGAGACATATGAGTCAAAGAGTACAAACTTTCACTCATAAGATGAATATATTCTGAGGGTCTAAAGGGCAGCATGGTGACTATAGCTAATACTGTATTGTGTGCTTGAAACTTGCTGAGAGTCTATCAGTTCTCACCACACAAACAGAAAAGGTAACCATGTGAGGTGACAGATGTGTTAGTTAACTCAATTGTGCTTATTGTTTCAGAATGTATACATACATCAAATCATCACCGTGTACATCCTAAATATAAACAATTTTCACTTGTTAACTATACCTCAATAAAGCTGGAAAAATAGAATTTAGACCTGTGTGTCTTGTTTACACACTTATGGGTCACTTTATAATTTTATAAATTATCAACTCTTTGTAATGACACAAAGGAAGAACAAAAGCGAAATACCAAGTCTATAGTCATCTCATTGGATAAAATTACCAACTGCTCATTTTTTTTTTTTTTTTTTTGGCACACACATACTATAAAATGAAAATTATCCTTTGCTTCACTAAAATTATCCTTTGCTTCATTACTAAGAATTATTCATATTCTAGTGGCTTGGATAGAGTTCAGGCATAGTAGCCGTGCAGGAAGACCACGACAGCTAGGAGGAGGATGGCGTTGATATTTACTACTGTCCTCCACAAGGGCCTCTCAGACGTGTCTGTGAGCTTCTTGCTCAGGGCTTCCTCCTCCTCCTTGGTTAGCTTGGGTCCCTTCTGCAAACCACAGAACAAGTCATAAGCCTTCTTGAGACATCCACGTGATTGCTCAGGATAATCTGGAACAAAGATAAGCAAATCATGGCACAAGATCTACATCTCAAAGGAACTAGAAATCCTTGTCAGTGTAGTACAGATGACTGTAAAAAATTATTACAATCACCTGGGAGTGTTAGGGGAATCCCTGAGAAAATGTAGATAAATTTAATTATGTAAAACAGGCAACTTTTTGTGGCATAAAGTTCAGTAAGCAAAGTAAAAACAAATGACAAAATGGGGGAAACATTTGCAAATTCTATTACAAAGGGTTTAATATCTCTAATATATAGTGGGTTTCTAAAAATAGATAAGAAAAGGCTATCAACACCCCATGTCAGCCTATTAAAGAGCTGAATAAACAGTTGAAAGAAAAAAGACACATGGTTCTGAAACTCAATCAAAAAGGGAAATTTAAACTAAACCTATACTACTATCTCTCAGTGGCAAAAATTCAGAGGTTTCACAACATACTACGTTAGTGAGTTTGTGTGGAAACAGGCACTCTTCTATACCGTTGCTAGGAAAGCAAATTCCCTATGGAGGGGAATTAGCGTATTGCAAAATTGTATAGGCATGAAGCCTTTTACCATCAACCAAACTCCACAAAATCTATCCCCAACTTATACTTGCAAAAATACAAGGAGACTCATGTATATCACTATCTGTTACAGCATTGGAAAATTTAATACTTCTAAACTCAAATGTTTATAAAAATTACAAAGTAAGATACTTATAAATGATAATGAAAATTATACAAATTAAAAGCTGTGAGATTCAAAACAGTATTACTTTGAGGGAAATGTATGTGGCCTTAGTTATTTATATTAGAAAAGAACAATTAAAGAAAAAGAAAAATCAAATTTCCAGATTTACGGGAAATGAATGAGTTAATATCCAACTTGATAAGAGAATAAACCCAAATAATACAAATGGAAGGGAATACAAAATAAAAACAGAAGGGATGAAATAGAAAAGAAGAATAGAGAGAAATGACAAAGTCAGAAGTTCGTTCATTGAGAAAAGTAAACTAGACAAATCTTTAGTAAGATTTATTAAGAAAAAAGAGAAATCACAAAAATACACTAGGGATTAAAAGGATAACACAACTATAGAAGCAGCATAGATGGGTGAGTGAACACTATGAATAACTTTATGCCAATATATTTAAAATGTTCACTAGATGGACACGATCCTAGAATAATATATAATCTTCCAAAACCAATTAATGAAGAAATGAAAACTCTAAATAGTTCTATAAATTTGATCATTAAGAAGTATGCCCCTCCCCCCACACAGAGAGAGAGAGAGAGAGAGAGAGAGAGAGAGAGAGAGCGCGCTGTAATGGTCTTATTGGCAAAATACAATGGCAACATTATTTCAATCTTATTGAAATATGTTCATGAAATCGAAAAATGGGCTAATTGCTGATTCATTCTGTGATAACTCTGATCTTAATACCAAAACCAAAGACTTAGTACAAAACCGGAAAATGATAGACCAATCATACTCGGGAACACTAATATAAAAAATCAGAAGGAACAGAAGGCACTGACTCTTGCTTTGCTTTGAAGAAACCAAACCAAAAAAGACAAAAGAATTGTTGTTTAGTTTAAAACAACATATTATGAAGTGCTAAACCTTCTCTGTGGTTTAAAAAATACGAGGTAATCAGAGTCATGGGGATGAATGATGGAGAAATTTTCTTGAAGGAAGTGAGATTAGAACTTAGTTTTAAAGAATACGCATTTTTTCTTCTCTTGGAATGGAGATAGAAATATTCTAGGAAAGTTGGCGCATGGGGGGAAAAGTGAAGAAACCTGCCTGCCTGGAATGGAGGGTATGTTAGAGAAAATACTGAGAAATAAAGTTGGAGAGAAGGTGGGGCTAGATGCTTAGTTACAGCCAATCAAGACTGAACACTTAACGTAACTAGGAACAGGTGAGTTTGTAACGCATTGTCATCTCAGTAACTATGGATGGATGATGGGTGGACAGACAGACCAATGGAGAGGCAGATGAATAGATGGATTTAATATGCTATCTTGGTTGTTAGAAAGGTAAAAATGTAAAGTTTCAGTTTGTCATAAATCTAACAGCTTTTTCAGAAGCTAAATTTAATGACAGTAAAAGAAAACCATTAAGCATGTGCAGAGTTCCTACATGAAAACCAAATGTAAACCAAATACTACCTTCATCAACACTATCCTCTGTTTCGTTCCAACTTTTCTCTTCTGCATCTATATCAATTCGTTCCTCTGTACTGTTGCGAAGAGCCCAGCACAGGCGGTACAGCTGAACAGAAACCATACAAAAGTACATTAGTAATAGGCAGATGTTTGCAATAATATTCTGGAATGGTACCTCTGTCTATTGTCTGGTTTTTTAAAAAATCAAGACACACAGGAGAATATAGATCACAAAGAAAAGTCTGCCTACCACACTCACTCACCAAAACTTATGCTAACCATTTTAAATTATTTCTGTTTTTAATTCTTCTGGTTGCTATTCAGAACCTCAAATGATATACTTAAAAATATCTACTTCTGGATTTGTAATTTTAATGAAGTTGAAGATTTAGCAAACCTACACTATACCCCAGCTTCACTCAATGTCCTTAACATCCAACTGTTATTAGCTACATCATTATTTCCTTCAGTTTATCTAGTGGTTGCTTTTATAACTTTCAAACTATCTGTTTAAGTTCTTCTGGATCCATCATATTTTGCTAGTATCTATATACTATTCTTGAATTCCAGATGGAATTAGTACCTTTACACATCCCTTTTCCTAACCCACCTCCAAACTTCTGTCAGCTATACATTATTTTTAACTATTATGCTTTATATAAATTTTATTTTCTGTAAATATATTAAGATTTCCATGCCTAGTCTATATGTTGATTTAAAATTTGGAAATAGGCCAGGCGCGGTGGCTCACACCTGTAATCCCAACACTTTGGGAGGCCGAGGTGGGCAGATCACAAGGTCAAGAGATCGAGATCATTCCTGGCCAACATAGTGAAACCCCATCTCCACTAAAATACAAAAAATTAGCTGGGCATGGTGGTATGCGCCTGTAGTCCCAGCTACTCAGGAGGCTGAGGCAGAATTGCTTGAACCTGGGAGGTGGAGGTTGGCAGTGAGCAGAGATTGCGCCACTGCACTCCAGCCTGGCGCCTGGTGACAGAGCAAGACTCTTGTCTCAAAATTTTTGAAAATTGAATTGATGCTGTATGTACCGATTGGACACAAGTAAATACCAGCCCTAGGTCATTCTAAGGAAATTGCTGCAAGTTGTCTTTTTTGAAATGGAGTTTCTACCTTGTTGCCCAGCTGGAGTGCAATGGCATGATCTCAGCTCACTGCAACCTCCGCCTCCTGGGCTCAAGCAATTCTCCTGCCTCAGCCTCCCAAGCAGATGGGATTACAGGCGACTGCCACCACACCCGGCTAATTTTTTATTTTTAGTAGAGTCAGGGTTTCACTGTGCTGGCCAAGCTGGTCTCAAACTCCTGACCTCAGGTGCTCCACCAGCCTCAGCCTCCCAAAGTGCTGGGATGACTGGTGTGAGCCACTGCACCCGGCCTGTTCAATGACATTTATAATCTATCATTCTAATTTATGCTTCATTTTAATTTGGCTCATGACTTTCTTGTACAAATTTACCAGAGTTTGTAATTGGTTTTATTGACATAACATGTGCCTTCACCTCCTCACTAAGATTCCTAATCGTATCTTCATAAGCTCTTATTCACAGGATTTCTTGAATTAGATCCACTTTCTTTGTTAAAAACTCTATTCTTGGAAGTCCTTCAATTTCTGTTTAACTTGCATTGAGTAATTTCTAGTTTTGCTGAAAGACTATCATCCTGGGATATCTCATTTCTGCACTTTTAGGCTAGGTTCACAACACTCTTCATGACTTTTTCTGAAATAACCATGATATTTACCAGTCCATTCTGAAAGTTACACCTCGCAGCATGTTAATGAAACATAAACATAAATTACAAAAATGGTCTGATTGGTCCTTCAGACAACATTTGTTTCCTAAAAATTGTATGAAATTGGCTATTTCCATTGGCAAATAAGAAATTAACCTATATATTTATTTTAAAACCAGGATATGTTTTCTAGTGTTCTTTCATCTAACTCTCAATATTCAGTGTAAATATTTAGGAATTTCTGTGACGTGTCCTTGGTAAAACATTTTGAACTGTGCTGTATTTCAGCTTTCCCATCCACACATAATCTACTGGCCACTCCTCAAAAAAATATATAAACAAGCATTTCTTCCAAAATTATGAGTGATAAATACAAAATACATAAAAGCTACACACGTTTAGCCATAAATTCAAACAACTTAAACAATATCAGCATATAAGTAGTATTTACATTTTTAAAATAATTAATATTTGCTGAGGCCCTATAGTGTCACCCCACTCGCTGAGATGCCTCTTGTTGAAAATCTTAGGTGAGTATGCCCTAAGATTTTTTTTCTATGCTTAGACAAACATCTATATGCCTACATGTGTTGTTTTTTTTTTCAGAAAGTGCTAATATTCATTATTATTATGCATATTTTTTTCTAGTTAACCATATTATGAACATTTTTTTTTCAAGGCAATTACTAGAGTTCCCTCGTGTTTCTAAACAGTTGCACAATGTTCATTGATTGTGATTATGTACTCATTCCCTTCATGATGAAATTTGGATTTTCTCCCAGTTATTTCCTGTTTGAAAACTGCAGAGAAAATCCTTATACATATATTTTTCCTACTTGCATAAGTATTTGTATCCAGTAAGCTCCTATAACTGAGATTGTTGATTCATAAGGTATAATAATTTAAAAATGGATAAATACCGCCCAGTTGTTCTATAAATTATAAAATCTATGTACTCTCCAACAGTTTTGGACTGTGGGAATTTTCCCACAACACTAATATAAGCACTAACATTAAATATTATTCACATTAAACATTTTTGCCAAGTTGAAAGGCAGAAGTGCATCTCATTATCCTTTCTTTTCCTGCTCCCTGGTGCCATGTACTTTCCCTCCATCTCTGTGCTAATCAGTGTTCATGCTATGTATGAAATCCTGTTGGCCCAAACAGGCACAGCCCAGATGACAGCTCTGCTGTGAAGCCTTTCCCAGTATCTTAGGAAACACTAATTATTCTCTTCCTAGTGTCCTATGACAATATTGTAGATTTACTTCCCAACTACACTGTAAAGTTTACAAAATATAATGTCCATTTTCTAATTTCTGTTTAATTCACTGGTGCTTTGCACATACTAGATGCAAATTGTTCTTTATTTAAATGACAGAATGATAATCTCTTAGGGTTCTTCTAGTTCTAGAGGTGCAACGAATACACTTCCTGGAACTCATACACTCAAAAAATAAAAGGCAAAGAACTCATTTTATTATTATTATTATTATTTGAGATGGAGTCTTGCCCTGTTTCCTAGGCTGGAGAGCAATGGTGCAATCTCAGCTCACTGTAACCTCCGCCTCCGGGGTTCAAGTGATTCTCCTGCCTCAGTCTCCCGAGTAGCCGGGATTACAGATATCCACCACCATGCCTGGCTAATTTTTTGTATCTTTAGAGACAAGGTTTTATCATGTTGGCCAGGCTGGTCTCGGACTCCTGACCTTGTGATCTGCCCGCCTCAGCCTCCCAAAGTGTGGGGTTATAGGCGCAAGCCACCGTGTCCAGCCAGAACTCTTATTTTAAAATTAGCTTATATCCATTACTCATCACTCACATGTACATCAGGAATGGGTTTTGTTAAGAGGGAAATTCCCAGAATGACCAGCATGGACCCAAAGAAGAGAATGATGGAAAAGTACAGGTAGTGCACTCCACAGATAATCTTGGGACAGTTACTGGCAGCCAAGCAACTCCCTGTTCCATAAGCAAATTCTGTGATCATACGAATGAGGCCCATCACAAGTCCAACCATTAGACCCCAGAATGCTCCCTGCAAAAGAAGCAAGAAGAAAATCAGAGTGTTTAGAAAATATGAGAAGTTCATTCAAGTAAGTCATAATTATAGTCCTGCCTGCTTTCTCAGCTAAGGACCAGCAAATGTCTAACCTTGGGCACAAGGCTACCAAAGTCGAGAAAGTTGCAAATACACGTGCTTCTTAGTTGGATGCTGCTTTCCATGGTCCTGAATGGCACATACCACTGCACCATTGTTGATTCTCCAATACCAGGATACTACACTCTACAATGACCCAAGCTGAAGTTTTCCTTGTCTTTTGTTTTATAGTTAGATCAAAACACTTGTGATTTATTTGATAGTATGTTACACAATTTCCAGAGCTGATATTAGGTAGTTTTGAGAGTTCCATGAAGTGCTTGATAATTTATTTCTGTAAGAAGTTGATGGGGGTGGAAACGTGTCCCTGTTCCTCTGTTCAGGATGTTTTAGAAAAGCAGTACTGGTACTGCGTGGAGAATAATGGTACGAGCTTTGGATGGAGGAAAATGTAAGCCCGAATCCCAAGATCCCACTAAGTAACATGTGTAAAACACATAGATACTAATCCCTCTTCACCTTTTCCTCATCAGAAAATCATAATAATAAGGCTAGTACTAAGGAACAATGAAAAAATTAAGGGTACATGATCCACAATAATCAATTAATTACATATATCACAATAGCAATGAACACATTTTGAATTCTTACTAGTGTGGTAGGTTTTCTTCTGAGAATTTCACATATTTTATTTCACTTAATCCTCACAACAATCTAACAGGATAGGTGCTATCATTATCTTCATTTTAGACTCTCAATTCAAGTAATTTGCTCATGATGACAATACTGTCAGGTGGTATAGCCATGATTGGGCCCTGGCAGTCTGTCTCCCAAACATGTACCTCAACTCTGCACCATCGTGTGTACATAATATTTTGTAAGAAACATATAAAGACTGTACTATGAATGTGCGCCCTATTTTTATATTTTAGTAAGGATCAGGAATTGTGGCTGATCTCAACTGAACTTAAGATGGGCCATGACTTGTATAAATAGGGTAGAAAGAATGTATTTTGATACCCCAGAGAAATAAACAATTTTTTTCTCACTCCAGCAGGGAAAATTTTTTCCAGTTTTCACTTACCTGTTCATTGACTCTTTTACAGAAGATGGCAAGCAGATAGGCAGCTGCAACTGGAGGCCCAAGGTAGCTAGAAATTGATTCTATGTAATGGATTAGTTGTCCATTTTGAGATACTTGTACCAGTGGGACCCACACAATGCTCACAACGCTTAATAGAAGAAGGAATAGCCTGGGAAGAAAACAACATAATTTAAACATTAAACAAAAGTATTATGGGCACTTTCATTGTGCTTTAGTTCTAGAGTTCACTCTTGTTGCCCTTCATTGATTCTCCAAACAAAATCAAGGTCCTTCACCATACATAAACCCATGCTGTGCTTAATGGTGATCTTTTAGTAAAATGCCAATAAAGCAATTACTTGTCTATAATTAACCATAGTAGCATCATCTATGAGATTAAATATCTATTCATAAAGTAGTTAAAATATCAGCAACTGATTAATAACTCCAATGCACCACATGCAGTATATTAATCGGAAATAAATACCATACTATTTCTATTAACCAGCAATTATTTGTATGATAAAGCAGACTTCCATTGTTGTTCCTTTCCTAGCTTGCAGGGGGCAAAGTTGGTTTGCATATTCTATCTCAGAATGCTGAGTGAGTTGGCAAGAAATGCTAACTTGTACATTTTGCTACTTGAGTACTACAGCAGGTAAAAGGCGTGTTAAAGGCTCCTGTTGTCCAGGGAGCGTGACTTCTTCACCTTTCTAAGCTCCACGGTTGTCTGTGCCTGTTGTGTGAATAAATGAACCAACATAATTTAGTAGACTGTGCCTAAAAGGCCATTCATCTCTCGCTGCTCACATGAAACAGAGAAGCAGTTGTTGGGTGAAGGAGTTCTGAAGCACTAATGTCTCACTTAAATGAGACTGAAACACAAATGTCTCATTTAAATGGTACAAAATCATTCATCCTTGCAACGACTGAATGTAATAAAACATGGGAAGTCTTAGCATAATGCCTAAACCATAGTAAGGATTCGATAAATTACACTTACTGTTAGTTTTTATCACCATTGGAAAAGCAAATCATGTGCTCCCCAATGCACTCAGTTCCAGTTGTTTCCTACCACATATAGAATAAAATTGCAAGTCTCATTATGACTTAAATGGTCCTGCATGACCTCCCCTTGCCTCCAGGCACCTCTGACCCTGTTCTGTACTCTCCCATTGGCTTCTTAGGGACAGACCTCACTCCTGGTTGTTCTCGAACATATCACAAACGTTACTATGGGAGGAATGCAGCCCTCACTGTTCCTTCCCCAGAGCACTGTGGGGCTCACTCCCACACTTCTGCAGGCTCCGCTCAAATGCCACCTCCTCGGAGAGGACTCCCTGATTACCTGGATTTGATTGGCTTCGGTCCTTTCTTCCTGCTCTAATTGTCTTTCTATCATTTCTGGTCACCTGAGGCAGCATACATTTATTAATTGTCTATCTTCCTGACAAAGGCATACATTCCATGAGGCAGGAATTTTAAAAACATACGTGTTTTTTTTT
>NW_016107412.1:44618-71229 GCF_001604975.1 Cebus imitator | reverse complement strand
GGCAAAGCCGTGGCGCTGGCCGGCACAGCCGCGCTGGCCGAAACAGCCGCGCTGGCGACTGTGGAGCACCTCCACCCGGGGAATTTCCTAGTCTGTGGGCAATAAAAACGCGGCGTCCACTCACCCTCTGCGCTTTCACTGGGAGCTGCAATCCTGAGCTGTTCCTAAACGGCCATCTTGGATCATCCTCCTTAATTAGATCAACATACGTGTTTTTTATGGAAAAGTCATTACTTTACCATTTGAGGACGACGTGTGTCCAAGACCATATACCTATCAGTTGCACGACTGCATCTTGGGCCTCCTGAACACCAACCAGTACTTTTTCTACTATGGGTACACTCCTGCCTTCCTGTACGCCGTCTCCTGCAGCATTGGTCCAGAGTCAAACTCTGGGCCGAGTGAGGCCCTTGGGTTTTTCCCCCAAGTGTTTAACTTACTAAAGGTATTGTTACTGTCACCAACAAAGCGCAATCTTTTAAATAGTTGGTCGGCTTCTCTTGATGTCAGTTTCTTTAGACACATTCTGATATCTTACTGCAGTGGAACACCACAGAGAAATAAAATGATTACACTACAGCTACACATAGCAACACGGCTGAATGTTGCAAACATAACGTGAGCAAAAGAAGCCATATTTTGGCCAACTGTGGTGGTTCACACCTATAATCCTAGCACTTTGGGAGGCTGAGGTGGGCGGACCATGAGATCAAGAGATCGAGACCATCCTGGCCAACATGGTGAAACCCTGTCTCTATTAAAAATACAAAAATTAGCTGAGTGTGGTGGCACGTGCCTGTAATCCCAGCTACTTGGGAGGCTAAGGCAGGAGAATCACTTGAACCCAGGAGGCGGGGGTTGCCATGAGCCGAGATTGTGCCACTGCACTCTAGCCTGGCGACAGAGCAAAACTCCATCCAAAAAAAAAAAAGCCATATTTCAAGGGATACCAATTGACTTATTCTATATATAATAGCCTGAAGTTGGAAAAGACTGAACTATAGCATCCCCAGTCACACTGGTTAGCTTTGAAATGATGTGGCCCAAGAAGAACTTCTGGGTGCTGGTAATTTTCATTCCTTGACTTGATTGATGGTTACATGGGTCCTCGTTTTGCAACACCTCTCTGAGCTGTGCATCCATGTGTTAACTGTTTTCCGTATGTGTGCTGTACTTTGATTTTTAAGAACATTTTACAAAACGCTATGATGGTCCAGGTGTGGTGGCTCATGCCTGTAAACTTTGGGAGGCCAAGGTGGATAGATCACCTGAGGTCGAGAATTCGAGACCAGCCTGGCCAACGTGGGGAAACCCTGTCTTTACTAAAAATGCAAAACAATTAGCTAGGTGTGGTGGCAGACACCTGTAATCCAAGTTATTCAGGAGGCTAAGGCAGGAGAGATTCGCTTGAACCTGGGAGGTGGAGGTTGCAGTGAGCTGGGAGCATGCCATTGCGCTCCAGCCTGGGCAACAAGAGTGAAACTTTCAAAAAACAAAAAATGCTATAACAATATAGGGTCTACTCGAAAATTATGAAAGGGAAAAAGGAGACTCTGGTACCCATTTTTTCCTCTTGTTTTCTTCCATCTAACTCCCACTATCTTCAAGGCCCCCAGGCTGCTCAGGATCCCTTGGGTTGACTTAACTCTCTAAGTGTCCTCTTGGAATGAGTCCCTTCCCTGTTTCTTTGTAACACAGCCCAGTCATTAATGAATGCGACCGATAAACTCCTCTGTGTTCATGTGTGGAGGACCTAATCCATGACCTCCATATGATATACATGGAAAGTGCTAGAGACTGTGTTTTTACCTATCAAAAGTAGGTGGGAATTTTACACCCCATTAAAACACTGGTGGAGTTTTTTGAAGATGTCGATCAGGAGGTTATGTGAGGAGGGAAGAAATAAGGGCCCATGAAAAGCATTTGAAAGACTGAAAAATTGATTATTTCATTTAAAGGAATGATCATTTCATTTAAACTGGTAGAGACAGTGCATTTAGCTATCAGAGTAGGTGGGAATTTTACACCCCATTAAAACACTGGTGGAGTTTTTTGAAGAGGTTGATCAGGGGGTTATGTGAGGAGGGGAAGAAATAAGCGCCCATGAAAAATATTTGAAAGACTGAAAAATTGATTATTTCATTTAAAGGAATGGTTCAGATTTTCGTATCTGGAAGGTGCTCACTTGAATTCAGTGGACTCCAGTGTCTCCTCTCCCCTGAGACACTGTGATTACTTTCACCAAAGCCAAAGGCAAGGGAACTCTACTTCACTTCTGCATACTTCTTCAGAGGATTCTAGATGGGAACCAGGGTTCACTCACCGTCCAACTATCAGGAGCTCTTTCTCTGATGCTTGCTTCCGCACCTTGGTGTAGAGGTCAATGGTGAAGAGGGTGCTGGCGCTGTTGAAGATGGAGGTCAGGGAGCTCATGAGAGAGGCCAGCATGACTGAAAGCATCAGGCCTCGCAGTCCTGGAGCCAGGAGACAGTACAAGCACTGGTTAGCAGCTGAACACTCTCTTGCTAAACCAGAGAGTGTTCAAAGATAAAAGCATCATCTGGAACATAGGTTAAGTGATGTCCTTTTCAATACTCAATCAGCATGTGGAGTTTCCTGCATATTTCCTGGTCACCTGAGAATAATCCAGTATAATTCAGTCAGGCACAGAAAGACAAACATTACATGTTCTCATTTACTTGTGCCATCTAAAAATCAAAAACGAACTCATGGATATAGAGAAGGATGGTTGCTAGAGGCTGGGGAGGGTAGTGCAGGACTAGAGGTGGCAGCAGGGATGGTTAATGCGTACAAATAAAAGCGAATAAGACCTGCTATTTGATAGCACAACTGGGTGACTATAATCAATAATAACTTAATTGTACATTATAAAATAAAGAGTGTAATTGAATTGTTTGCAACTCAAAAAATAAATGCTTGAGGGGACGGATTAAAGCAAAAATAATTTTAGTCCTAAACGTGAACTTAGAGATCATCTGCTGGAACTCAGTTTTAGAAGAGAAGAAACAACATCACACCATCTTTCTTAGGGTAGAGAATCTTGGCTTCCTCAAAACTTAAGAGAACTGGAGAGGAAGAAATCCAGTAGGTGGTTCCGCTAAAGAAGTCTTGGGAGTGGCAAAGCCAAGAGTTTTGAGCCATGATGGGAACTTCATCCTCCAGTTCCCTCTGCCCATTAGTAATGGCCCTAAGCCTCCCAGGACAGAGTGAATGGGGAGTATGTGGTGTCATGCTTGTGGGCCCTGGTCCCTCCCTCCCTCCCGTGTGTCAGGGTTGAGGAAAGTAGCAGAAGCGTAGCCAGCTCTTGATGAGCCTAAGGTACGAGATCACCTGGTCAAGTCCTGAGCTCTGTACCCTGTTCCATTTCTGTTCACCGTAGCAATGATCACCTTCTGGCATCCTAATTATTTGCATATTTCATATGTGTGATTTGTTTTCTATCTCAGACTAGTAGATTGTGAGTTCCAAGAGGTAGGGGACTTTGTGCCTACTCCACTGATGTTTTATTAGCACCAAAGCATTTCCTGGCACTTAGAAGGCACTCAGTAAATAGTTGCAGATTAAATAGATTGAGATCTATTATTTGATTATCACTAGCCCCCAAAAAAGCAGAATAAATAGTTTATCTCTAGGCCTTGTGTTTATAAGTTTATGACTTATGCAACTCTTTTAATGACAAATGGATTATTTAACTGTTCTTTGATGCCTCAGAAAACAGTCTTGAATCTGAAGGAGTAAGAATTTTTTTTTTTTTTTTTTTTTTTTTTTTTTTTTTTTTTTTTTTTTTTTTTTTTTTTTTTTTTTTTTTTTTTTTTTTTTTTTTGAGACGGAGTTTCACTCTTGTTACCCAGGCTGGAGTGCAATGGCGCGATCTCGGCTCACCGCAACCTCCGCCTCCTGGGTTCAGGTAATTCTCCTGCCTCAGCCTCCTGAGTAGCTGGGATTACAGGCATGTGCCACCATGCCCAGCTAATTTTTTGTAGTTTTAGTAGAGATGGGGTTTCACCATGTTGACCAGGATGGTCTCGATCTCTTGACCTCGTGATCCACCCGCCTTGGCCTCCCAAAGTGCTGGGATTACAGGCTTGAGCCACCGCGCCCGGCCAAGGAGTAAGAATTTTTATAGCAGTAATTGTACCCATTTCATCTCTGAAATTTTCAGGCCTAGCACAGGGCTGGTAGCCTGTGGAAGGTGCTCAAGAAAGAGTCTGATGAGTTGGACTGAATTAATGGAAGGTGGAAGAATTGTACCAAAACCCTTCCTTGGGGCTGTCCCAGAGGGACATTTTCCTACCTTGGGGCATCAGTTCCAGCACCATCGTTGCGTATGCGTAGTTAGTGCAGCCGACCTCAACACCACAGTATTTCACGCATTCAGAGGGTACCACACATGCTACCTTATCTGAGGAAGGGATTCAGAAGCAAGTCCAGTGAGGCCCAAATAGGCACAACCAATAACCATTAAGCAAAGAGAAAAGTTGTAAGATCATAAGAAAGAAAAGACATTTATTTGCCTGGAAACTGGAGATTGAACTTTGAACTCCATACCATAGATCTGGTCCCTCTATAGAACACAACCCCAAATACATCGTCCCTATAGCCTCTTGCACTGGCCCATGGGACAGGGGCCTCCTTGGGATGTGGCCTAGCAAGAGCAGTTGAGCAAAGAGAGAGAATGGACCCCATCCTCCGGGAAAACAGCAAAAGAAGAAATTCTTACAGAAACACAGAACTCTAGAGATGGGCAACAACAGGAAGTTAGGTCCTGTGTGTAGTCACATTTAGCCTAGTGTCTTTCACCTGCATCTGAGAAGAGGCATCGCTTGTGGTGGTCAGTTGGATGACTGTACCATGTGTGATGATGCCCCAGCTCTGTGGCAGTTGCACAATATCTTGATGGTTTTTTATTTTTGCTTAAACAGCATTACGACAACCGACAGGAAGAATTGATAAAGAATCACCCAGAATAATAACATCTCGGCATAGTAGCTTCTTTTCATTCCTTCCTAATCATTTTCCATAGAGAAATGTCTTTTTTTGTATAACTATTTTAGTTAAGATATTATTTTGCAAGTTTCTGTTTATATTTAATATCATAACCTCAGTATTTTCCCAAGTTTTCAGATACTCTTCAGTCTCCTGTTTCCATAAAGGAGGTGCACAGTAAAAATTTCTTTGGCCATTCGCCACTCATTAGATGCTTAGACTTTCTTTTAAGAGATGGAGTTTTGCTGTATTGCTCAAGCTAGTCTCAAAGTCCTGGCCTCAAGTCATTCTCCTGCCTCAGCCTATGTTTATAAGAGTAAAGAGGAGCCAACCCAAATGCCCATCGGTGGTAGACTGGACAGGGAAAATGTGGCACATATACACCATGGAATATTACACAGCCATCAAAAACGATGAGTTCGTGTCCTTTGTAGGGACGTGGATGAACCTGGAAACCATCATTCTCAGCAAACTGACACAAGAACAGAAAATCAAACACCACATGTTCTCACTCATAAGTGGGTGTTGAACAATGAGAACACATGGACACAGGGAGGGGAGTATCACACACTGGGGTCTGTCGGGGGGAAATAGGGGAGGGACAGCAGGGGATGGGGAGTTGGGGAGAGATAGCATGGGGAGAAATGCCAGATATAGGTGATGGGGAGGTAGGCAGCAAATCACACTGTCATATGTGTACCTATGCAACAATCTTGCATGTTCTTTACATGTACCCCAAAACCTAAAATGCAATAAAAAATAAAATAAAAAAGAATGGTCACACCTCAGCCAGGCGTGAGCATTCTTTACTCTTATAAACATTACAAAGCTGCAATAAGAGGTGATGTTCACTTAACAAGATTTCAGGGAAATCAACTAATGTCTTGTTCAGAAAACGTGAAGTGGATTAAGTGTTATCTGATGGATTATTCCAATAAAAATGAGTCCTCGATTAGCCAAGAAAGATTTGGTTATATTTCCTTCACTTTTCATAATAAAGGAAGTTGAATTTTTTTAAAGGAAGATTTTCAACACTAGCAGTTATTCTCAGCTGAGTCAGAAATTTACATATGCTCAACCTGATGCCAAAGCAGTGAAAATTGATTCAGTTCTTCAGTTTTCTGAGAGACACCAAGACCTTATCAATCAGAGATGTCACCATATTCAGCCAGTACAACTCACTTGACTCAAATTAACCCAGTTCTACCTCATGTTTTGCCATATTCTCTGGGCTTCCTTAAATCTAAGCAT
Source organism: Cebus imitator (assembly GCF_001604975.1). NCBI lineage: Eukaryota > Metazoa > Chordata > Mammalia > Primates > Cebidae > Cebus > Cebus imitator. Next base: position 64,971 of record NW_016107412.1, on the reverse strand, counting down.
CTCATGAAAACAGAACTCACAGATTCAAATGTCTACCAGACAGGCAGACGGTATGAAAATAATAAAGAAATGGAATGTCCAATGTGCCAAATTTTCCTGCCTCCAACTGCTAAGAAAGCTGTTCCCTTCACCTGGAATTCTGCTTTTCCTCCCATCCAGAATGGATTTTCTGAATGTTTTATGACATTTTAAAAAGACTTCTCAGAATTCAAGCATAAAAAAGAGACACTATACGGATTCAGGGCTCACCTGTGTACAGAATGCGGCTGATCATCCCCGGCATCACCATGAGGAACATGGGCAGCAGCTTCAGGTAAGCACACATGATGCAAGCAGCCTTCACGTGAGACATGTCCTTGCCACACAGGCAGCGCTGCACAATGACCTGCCAGGAAAACGTGACACACTCATGAAATAACCCGAGGATGATTTCAAAGGTAGTGAGCCTTTGAATCATTCACCCTTTCCAGTGTGTGTTACAATAAGAAATGATGTGGATCAGTATACCAGAGAGCTATCTGCACTCCTGTGTTCATTGCATCACCACTCACAACAGCCAACATATGGAATCAACCTGAGTGTCCATCAGCAGATGAATGGGTAAAGAAAATGTGCATAAAACACAATGCAAAACCATTCAGCCACACATAACAATGAAGTCCTGTCATTTGCAGTAACATGGATGGAGCTGGAAGTCATTACATTAAGTGAAATAAGCCAGGCACGGAAAGACAAATATCACACATTCTCCCTCATATGTGGGAGCTAAACAAGTAGATCTTATGGAGGCAGAGAATATAATGGTGGTTGCCAGAGGCTGGGAAAGGGAGGCAGGGCATAAAGAGAAGTTGGTTCACAGGTACAAACATATAGTTAGAAGAAGAGCACTCTAGTGTTTCATAGTAAAATAGTGTGACTACAGTTAATGATAATTGATTAAATATTTCAAAATAGCTGGAAGAGAAGAACTGTAATATTAACACAATGAAAAGATTAAGATTTGAGGTAGTGAACATCCCAGTAACCCTGATTTGATCATTATATATTGTATACATGCATTCTATTGTGTACCTGATCTTGGAATCAGGTTGTCTGAGAATATGTAAATTTCTGAATCAGCTGAGAGTAACTGCATGTATACATGCATCAAAATATCACATGTACCCCGCAAAATATTATATATAAACAACTATAATATATATGTATATGATATATACATAACTATATCTAGATATATATCTAGATGTGATACATATACAACTGTGATATATATGTGTATATATAGATCTTTATGTATTATATAATAGTTGTTTATCGTATTTTGGGGGTACATGTGGTATTTTAATACATGTATACAATGGGTAATGATCAGTGTCTAATAATGTGCTTTGGAGCTATGATCAGGGTTTGAATCTTGATTCCTTTTGCATAGTATTTGAGCTCTGTGAGCTTCAGGTTTGTCATCTCAAAAATATGGTTATCTGTTGCAGGACTTAATATTTGGTATGATGTATGTAAGACCCTTGGTACAAAGAAATTAATATACATTAGCTACTATTAAAATATATCTGCAGCTCCCAGGCTGCAATGCAACAACAGTAGTGAAACCATGCCCCAAAGAATTAAAGAAACAGTGACTAAATTCTTAAGCCTACAGGATAGCAGATAACAACAACAACAACAACAAACAACTTGGCCGGGCGCAGTGGCTCACGCCTATAATCTCAGCACTTTGGGAGGCTGAGGTGAGTGGATCACCTGAGGTCAGGATTTCAAGACAAGCCTGGCCAACATGGGGAACCCCATTTCTACTGAAAATACAAAAACTAGCCAGGTGTGGTGATGCCCACCTGTAATCCCAGCTACTCGGGAGGCTGAGGCAGGAGAATCACTTGAATCAGGAAGGTGGAGGCTGCAGTAAGCCGAGATTGCGCCACTGTACTCCAGCCTGGGTGACAGAGCAAGACACTCTGTCTCAAAAAAGAAAAAAAAAAGGAAACAACTTTTAGAAACACTGAAACTCATCCACTTGTGAGATCAAGAAAAAAATGGCTGAAATTGGCTGGGACCAAAATGGCCAACTGAAGTCTGTGCAGAACAAGGTTGCTGAGGTAGCACCGTGAATTTCCACTGCATGTTTCATGTGAACTCCTCCAGAATTTGCATATGCAACCCACAAGGTAGCATGAAAAGATAACTGGACATGCCCAAGGTCTTTTCAGAACTTCCCTTCCCTTCCACCAATCACCTGCTAATCTCAGAATCCACCCTTTGAACCTTTTTAAATAAAAATACTGCCTTGAAGCCAGCAGGAGACAGATTGGAGCTTGACTCCTGTCTGCTTGTAAGTCTACTTGTGATAAAAAGCTTTACTTTAATCAAAAACACAGTGTTATAGTATTGGCTTCTAGTGCATCAGGCAGTGAGTTCCTTTTGCTGGATAACAGCAAGTGATGTGCCAGGTACAAAGCTGTCACTACTGACACCACCATAAGTTGTGGTTTAATTCGTGTCTTTCATATCGTAGGCATCATTACATAGTATCTCCCTATTGTTACGGGGCAGTTATCTCCTTGGCAAGTCAAGTTAGTTGTCAGGAAACACCAGGGTCAAGCAGCCATTGGAAGAAAACACTGAGACACTGATTTCTAGATTTCTTCAGAATATTCTGAACCCTCACCTGGTTATTAATCCAGTATAAGAGTCTTGGAAAAAATAATCCAGAGAACTTCAGAATTCCTACTTATGTTATGCAATCTCAACTAAGAATTTTGTAGCAAAGTAGGATGTCTACCCATAATGTCATAACTTCTTGGTATTTTTCTTCTCAAGGATTGTCAGAAAATAGAGATGCCTTTTTCTGCATAATTCTCTTCGGAGAAACAATCCATTAAGGATAGCAGTGGTGTCATTTTGTGCTGGGGGAGCAGACAGCATTTTTAGACAAAAGTGGTAGAGGTACAGCACAAATGACAGGTGAGCAGGGGAGCCCTGTCAGCAGTTGAGCAGGACCAGCATCAGATCTAAGGGGAAGGTAAGGCCACTTGCAGGAGGCAACCTAGGGAGTCAGAGAGGAAATATACATGATAAAGATGGTTCCACATGTGAATGATGACATTATGCATTCTTTGGTAGATATTTTGGTAAACTCATTACATAGAGAAAAATAAAACTCTGACCACTGATTCATACCAGGCTAAAAATTGTGAAATTATGAACTTGACGTTGACAGAGATTCTTCAGGAAGAAGGAAACTTCAAAAAACAAAAACTTAGGTGATATGAAAGAGAATACTCAGAAAACAGACAAAAAACGATATCATCGTTCAAGTTTGTAAACACAAAGGCAGAAAAAGTCCAGGAAAAAGTGGAGAAAGTCTCCTAGAAGATAGAGCAAAAAGACCAAGAGATGGAAAATAGGAAGAAAAGGTGAGAATAGCAGAGAACCAGCTGAGGAAGACCGACACCCAAACAGAGAAGGTCTCAAAAGGAAAAGAAAATGGAAGAAATCATAGAAAGAATACCGTCAAATTATCCAAGACATACATTAACAGGCTAAGCAAGCTCACAATTATAGATCCACACAATAGTGCATTGTGGGGAAATTTCAGAATACTGAGGACTGAGGAACGGCTTGCATCCAGAGACAAAGACACAGTCATATCCCAAGGATCAAGAATGACTTCAGAGCCAGGCACGGTGGCTCATGCCTGTAATCCCAGCACTTTGGGAGGCTGAGGCAGGCAGAATCAGGAGGTCAAGAAATAGAGATCATCCTGGCCAACATGGTGGAACCCCATTTCTACTAAAAAATACAAAAATTAACTGGGTGTGGTGGTACACACCTGTAGTCCCAGCTACTTGGGAGGCTGAGGCAGGAGAATTGCTTGAACCTGGGAGGCAGAGGTTGCGGTGAGCTGAGATCGTGCCACTGCACTCCAGCCTGGCACCTGGCGACAGAGCAAGACTGTGTCTCAAAAAAAAATTTAAAAAATAAAAATTAGGGTTGGGTGGTGGCATGCACCTGAAGTCCCAGCTACGGAGGAGGTTGAAGCAAAAAGAATCTCTTGAACCCGGGAGGCATAGGTTACAGTAAGCCAAGATTATATCATTGCACTCCAGCCTGGGTGACAGAGCAAGACTCATCTCAAAAAAAATAAAAAGACTTCAAGCTTCTCCACAGTGACGGTGAAATCCAGAAGACTGAGTCTATGACTCTGAGAAACATTATTTCTAACCTAGGACTGAATATATGAACAAATGATCAATCAAGGAAAGGTTAGAGTGAAGACAATTTCAAATATGCTAATTCACAATGTTTAACTCGTAGGAGGCCTAGCTCAGGAAGATACTAAAGGTTTTGATTTGCCCTGAAAGACGGAATAAACTAAGAAGACAGCAGGTGATACTGGAAAAAGAAATAAGCTGAGTAAGGCAAAAATGAATTCCCAAAGATGGTAGTGAAGGGCTCATTGGATAAGGTTGGACACCAAACAGAAGGAGCGCTGCCAGACTGTGAGAGGGCAAAGGCTCCAAGAGAACCTTTTATTCAATGAGTAATAATTAGCAAGAAAATTCAAAATGAAAAATTAAGAATTGGCCAGATGCGGTGGCTCACACCTGTAATCTCAGCACTTTGGGAGGCCAAGACAGAAGGATTGCATGAGTTCAGGAGTTTGAGATGAGCCTAGGCAACATAGTAAGAGCCTGTCTCTATTTAGAAAATAATGTTTTTAAAAAAGAAAGAAAAGAAAGAGTAATTAAAATTATTCCAGGAATAAGAAAAAGCTAAGGCAAAGCCAGGCACTGTTCATCACGTGGTTCAGCTGTGAATTACATTCAGGTAGTCACAGAAATGGTGGTGGCACTGAATGCTGATTTCTTCAAAATTGTTATTGACAGCTATTGGGAGGATGGGGAAACAGGTGTGCTTGCATGGGACTGAGAAGGGAAGGTTGAAGGACAGCTAAACTCATCCTTCATCATAGGGAAGCCACTGATAAAATCCTAAAACCAAAAGGGAGCAACATAAGCATTTATCTGAATCACTTGGGGATCAAGTGAATGAGTAGACTCCAATTCAAAGGGTCTAGATAGGGTCATAGTTATCTGAGTTTATTCTAGTGAGCTCCAAGGTGATGTCCATGCTGATGGCTCACAGACTGCACATTGAGCACAAGGATTTAGGGAACAGAAATAAATGCCAAAACACACACTTAAAAGAGCTGAAAGCATTTGCCTCTAAAGTATAAGAAATAGGGTAGAAAACAGGGAGCTATGCAGCTATTTTTAAATAGGCTTTGTAGAAGTGTTTGACTCTTTAAGCCGGGCATGGTGGCTCACCCCTGTAATCCCCAGCACCAAGGTCAGGTAGGTGTTCAAGACTAGCCTGGCCAACATGGTGAAACCCCATCTCTACTGGAAATGCAAAAATTAGCCGGGTGTGGTGGCTCATGCCTGTAATCCCAGATACGTGGGAGGCTGAGGCGGAAGAATTGATTGCACCTGGGAGGCAGAGGTTGCAGTGAGCTGAGATCATGCCACTGCACTCCAGCCTGGGTGACAGAGTGAGTGAGACTTCATCTCAAAAAACAATGAAGTGTTTGACTCTTTAGATGACATGTGTGCAAAATAGAAACTAAATATATTTCTGAGAGACAAGAAAGAACAAGAAACACATACACACATGCCCACACAAACACACACACTTCACCTGATTTGTGCACCAGTACCACAAAGCTGTAATGGGCGTTCCAAATACAATTCCTGGCCATGGAATATCCCCAGTGACAGGATCTCGGAAGATGTGGAAGGAGTCCTCCCGAGGTGTGTAGCACCTGGCATTGATTGTCAAGTTGTCCCCCTTGACTACGGACGGGATGGCATTCATGTACTTCTCGGTAAAGCTTTCATAACCTCCAACTTCGTTAAATGCTGAAAAGGTGTCAGAGTAAAATGAGATGTCTTACTGAAATCTAAGACGTCCAGTGTTTATGGTGACTATTTTTTGGTGAAAGTACACAAGCACCTCCTATCAGCCCAGTTGAATCCTCAGTGATCTTCTCTCAGGTCCATGTCTTTCTGGTACCCCCGCTGGCATTGCCATACTACCAGATTGCCTTTCACGAAGTACACAAAGCAAATAACTCTGGCTTGTCTTCCTATGTTGCTCTTTGAAGTTTTGAGTTAGTGTCTCTTTTAAGATAAAAATGAAGCTGTTACCCAACAGGCTGACACTGATGTATCACAACCATTTAGAGCATAAGCAAACTGGAAGGGTGAGCTAAGGTGAGCCTCATAGGATCAACCATCAGAAAGCCCCAACTCCTCTGAAAAGAACAGGAGCCAAAGGCCTCTCTTCTTGACCCAGAGTTTGGCTCTTTTTATCTTACTTGCAATCTCGTTTTCTGATGCAACACAAATTTTGCCTGTTACAATAAAAAATTGGAAAAATAATGAGCAGAAATTGGGGGTGGCAGGTTAGACATGACAAGTGAAAATGATGAGACTCAGCCTGTTTGCATCTAGAAAGGATAATCAGGTGCAGAAGAGAATTGTATTTGCTCTCAGAAAGCTGAGCTCAGGCATCTGGGGTCCTTTAATGTAGCTTTAAATGATGAAAAATTCATCAGGCTATTATACAATTGTAGGGTTGAGTTAACATTAATTTGCTTGATTATATAGCTAAAGGCCTACTATGTGCCAAACACTGTGCTGGGATCATGTGCAAAATAAATGTGCAAGGCAGGAACTTAGGAGAGTGGAGGATACAGACAATACAAGGAAGTTGCTTTGATTAGATAAACATGGTTTGTAACAAAAATACATAGGAGACCCTAAGAGATGAGAGTCCCCCTCTTCATCCTAAAGATGGGAGAATTGAGGCTTAGAAACCCTGATCCCAGGGAGTGCATCACTGAGGCCAGAAACCAAAGCACCATGAATAAGACCAGCACAGAAGTTCTGGGAAACCGAATAGAAAGTACACAGAGAATTGATGCTAACAACCTCTGGAGTAGCACTGTGCAATGGAAACATTCTGCATGATAGAACTGTACTGTATTTATGCCATCCCGTATGGTAGCCACTAGCCATATATTGTACACCTGAAATAGGGCTAGGTAAATGAGAAACAATTTTTAGTTTTCAGTAGCCATATGTAACTAGAGGCATTTATATTGGTTTAAAACCACCAGCTGTCACTGCATATTTGTTGTCTTTGTAGTTCTTTGAGTTTTTGCTTCATGTACCTACAAGCTGTGTGATTAGATACATGCACATTCAGGATCGTTGCATTCGGTGTAGCTTTAGTGGGTAGAGCGTGCTGACAGGACAGGGAAGAGATACTTATTTTCACCCTATATCCTTTTTACTGTGTGTATGGATTTCCTATGCAAAGAGAAATACCATAATAAGAGAAAACAAAAATTGGCAAGCTGTAAATTAATCAATATTGTTTGATGGCAATGAACTGATACTATAAAGTAAGCATTTTGAAGAAAAAGCCAACCGGTATTTATGTACTGTAACAATGTCTTATAATACATTTTCATACAAAATAGTCATAATGAGGTTAAGAATGTTTTGGATGAAAATCCACTACAATACATTGTTAGAATACACAAACATAGGTTGTGTATTATTCAGTTGAACTAATACTCAGTTCTCAGATTGTTTCCTACTGTTAAATCCTTCATTTCATAAAAATTCTATGTAAATTAAAGGTTTCCAGACTTTGAATCTAGTGCACAAATACTTGTGTAAAATTATCAACCCAATGGTACTGATTTTGTCTGTCCTTAACACAGAGAAATTAAGGTTAAATGAGATAACTTATCTAAGCAATAATTTTTAAAAGAAAGTAATGTTCTCCTCCTCCCCTACCCATTTCCTCATGCTGAGATAATAAAGCAAGAAAGAAATCAGGCAGATATTTCAGTGATGGGGATTATATAAATGACTGGAAAACGTGCCCAGATGGAACTGGAAGGCATCCCAATAAAGAGCAGACAGACTGAACAGAAACAAGTCCCATGATTTCCAGCCCCTGGGCACTGCACACAGGGTTCTCACTTACCAAATGCCATGAGAATAAAAGAGCCAATCAGCATAATGATAGTCTGGAGGGTGTCTGTGTAAATCACCGAGGCCAAGCCCCCTGGTGAGAGAAAAGAACCCCAGGGCATTTTATCCATGTGTCCTCATGTATTTATTACCTTCACCACTAGGTGATTCTCCACCCAGAACCCTGAAAACGACTCAGCAGAAGACATCAAAATCTCCTGGGTGAGCCACAAGCTTGTCCTGGCATCATGGTGTCCTCAGCATTGGTTCTACTTCTCATGCCTTGCTCTGATTAAGTTTCTGTGAATTCCCGTGAAATTTCATTTTTTTTTTTGTGAGTTTTTGAATATTAAGTTGGGGAAAAGGCAGCACTTCAATACCATGAAAGTTTATCTTAACAGTCCCTCAGTTGACCCCCATTCAGCACAGTGCACCTGCTCTAAAATATCTAGCAAAACCACTTTTGCTCTAGCGCTGGAACATAACATTGTTTCATTAATTCAATACCAGATATAGTTACTGTGTTTTGTGTTTTGGTATAGTGGAAAAAAAAAAACACCCAAACCAAAACTCTTTTTCAATTCTGGACTAACTAGGCTGTCAGTCAACAAGATATTCCCTTTATGAGAGTGTCATGGGAAAACAAGATGAATCCTGAAAACTCATGCCTTTATCTCTCCCTTATTATAAAACACATGCTCTGTGAAAGTTTTCTTTTCCAAAATAGAGACCCTTATGCCAAACCCTAACGAAATGGGGCTGGGAGGCCATGTAAGTAGGCCCTCCTACACCTATGCCTGTAACAGGAACTGTTGCAAGACATTATCCCAGCTAGAACTTTCTGGTTAAGCCACTTCTGTGAAGACTGTCTCCTAGCAACAGCCAGTGCCACCAATGAACAAACACCACCTCCTGCAATAAGCAGCTGAAACAATCATCTATTTCAGAACAGCTTATGTGGATTCTCCCTCTCTGTCTTTATAAGTCTCCCTTTGCCTCAACCCCCTTGGAAGTGCCTGTGGTCTGTCATAGCACATGTATCCTGGTTTGCAAACCCTCACTATTCCCGAAGAAACACCTCATTTTGGAGAGTTGCTTATTTTAGGTTGACAGCTCAAATGCACCAAAATGGCCCCAAAATTGTCCTAGCTGGTATTTTTCCTTAGGTTTTCCAACTCAGCTGGTATTGTTTAATTTTTATAAGTTAATATACATGAGAAGCATATCAACATACCTGGTTCATGAGAGCCTGCTTGGACTATTACCACACACCGTCTCCCGCCAGCAACCCGCTGCTCCAGTTTTCCTCTTTTAACTGTGCCATTCACGGCCATGGCCATGCCCTGGCATCCTGTGTTCATTTGAACCTCACCTTGCATTTGCCAGCCTCCTATCTGAGCTGCTGTTTCCTTGTGGATGATATGCTAAATTCTAAGTGCCAATCTGGGCACCAAACTCATAGTTGAACCAAATTACCTGTTTTGTATGCTCTAGTTGTGTTTCTGGTGCTGTGCTTGACTCACATAGTGGGAATGAAATGGTGTCTTTACCTTGGCAGTGACACAGCTAACACTGAGAATGCTAATTGCAGGTTGGGTTGGGATCAGCAGAAGACAGCCTGAGTGAGCAAAATATCCAACATACTCACCAGTGATGGTATAAACAGCAGTGATAGCCAAGAGGATAAAGATTGCCAGGTAAAGGTCCAGTCCCAAGGCCAGCTGGATGAATATGGCTCCAGAAAATATATCTGACTAAAAAGGGAACAGTCAGGATGAGAAGGAAACGTGCATTTCAGGCCACTGGTTTCTCTGCTCCAATGTCCACTCTTCTCAGCCCTTCTTTTCCTGGTAGACTCCTACTTATCTTTCAGGAATCCACTGAGACGACCCCAGAGTAATACCTTTCATAAAGCCTCAAAAAACAATTTTCACTATCTTCACTCTCTTCTATATTCTCATAGAAGTTAGTTCATTGCTCAGTTAAGGTGCTTTTTAAATGAGGTGACATGTCCTGAGAACTTTTTCTGTATCATGAGGCTTAGAGAAGCTGAGTAATTGCTTATAGAAAGCCCCTGGACTGTGATGGAGAATATATTCTATTGTGTGTGTTTCATGTACTATAAAATTTATTAATGGCAAAAACCGCAATTACTTTTGCAACAACCTAATATATTGGATAGAAAATATATACAAAAATAGCCTAGGTGTGGTGACTCACGCCTGTAGTCCCAGCACTTTGGGAGGCTGAGGCAGCCGGATCACAAGGTCAAGAGATTGAGACCATCCTAGCCAACATGGTAAACCTCTGTCTCTACTAAAAATACAAAAATTAATTTGGTGGCGTGTGCCTGTAGCTATTCGAGAGGCTGAGGCAGGAGAATCGCCTGAACCCAGGAGGTTGCCGTGAGCTGAGATCATTCCATTGCCCTCCAGCCTGGCAACAGAGTGAGACTCTATCTCACACACATAAAAAAAGATAGTATGTACAAAAATAGAAAGCAACCAAATAACATTGTTTCATATATGTTCCAAATAAATATATGGAACAATGATTTATAATTGTTTCAATTGGGGGGTTATGATTATTTATGAAATTGAGGGGGAAATGCAGAATTAATTTAGATTGTGCAGACTGTGCTGTAAATGCATGGTGCTGGTTGGAAATCAACTAAATACATGTGTCTCTAACCATCCTAGGGGCCCTTAGGTCTAACCATAAACAAAAGGAGACTAATCAACTTAGAAATCTCTCTAAGACAAACATATTTCAGTAGGAAGTACATTTTTCTGTCTACAATGTTCGGCTCAGCATAATTAACATGAATAATTCAGGACAATTTCCTGCTAGCTGTTACATATGTATGTGTATATATATACATATATATGTACATATATATGATTAGTTATGTATGTTAGTATACATATGTAACAGCTAGCAGGAAATTGTTATTTACATATATGATTAGTTATATATGTTAGTTAACATATATAAACATATATGTACCTATATGTGATTATATATGTTAGTATACATTATATATGTGTGTGTGTGTGTATATATATATATATATATACACACATATATATGTACATATATACGATTAGTTATGTAAGTTACTATACATATGTAACAGCTAGCAGGAAATTGTTAAAATTAGTATTCTTGTTTGCCAATGAGAATGTTTATAATTATCTGTTTGTTTTAACTTTCCTAAAATTATAAACAGAACCATTTTAAGAGATGAATTGGGTAACATATTTTCTCTCTTCTGGAAAAACTTAAGCTGCCAATGGATTATCTCTTCCTTGAAACCTTGAAAGAATTTACCCCCTACCCTTCTCCATGTCCCCAAACTAACCTGTCAGGTAGGTATTATCATCATTTTAAATCTGAGGAAACTGAGGCTTAGGGAATTTGTCCTGGATGACGCGGCTAGAAAGTGGTAAGCTCAGGATTTAAACCTGTGTGGTGTCTCAGAAGCTTATATGGTTAAACATATTGTTATACTGTTATCATGGGATTTTTACTTAATGAAATATGTCGGGGAACACTTAGAATAGATAAAATATTCTAGAAAAACGGTGAATGTGGCAGCATAGTTTGTGAACTTCCATGAATCTCTACATTAGACAAAGCAAGTGTATAGCAAAACCAACAAAATTAGATGACGGGGTATTTCCACGAGGCCCCAAAGGCAAGAAGGCAGGTGCAAATCAGCCTTAGCCACAAAACCTACATGGCAGCAAGATCTGGGAGGAGGCAGAAACAGCAGCTTATCTGCAGAAACTTATAGTTAGACATCCCCACATAGCCACCAGGTGACCACTGGGAAGCACAGTGGAACAATTGCGGGACTACAGCAGAGCATGGAAGGGGTTTTGCTTTAATAACCAGTGGGCAACTGTAAGGGCTCCTTGGTAAGTTTTGAAAGGGTTCAGAGTAGTCCAGGTCAAACAAGCTCTCAAAACTAATGGCCAAAGCTCCCTTTCAGAACAGGGACCTACACTGAGGAGAAACTTCTATTAAGTGGCAACAAAATTTGGCAAAATGAGGAACACCATGTTTGATGATACATTAGTCTTATGATGGGGATGGAGGAAAACTGCAAATAAGTTCGGAATTCATTTTTAGTTTGTTTTTTGTAGCAGTATGGGTGAGGCAATTCTGAAATCATTTTCTTTTTAAAAGTATTTACTTATTTTTGTTTGGGCCAGGCACAGTGGTTCATGCCTATAATCCCAGCGCTTTGCGTGGCCAAAGTGGCTGGATGAGTTGTCAATTTATGCTTTTGTTATCTGTGGTTTTGAGGCCTTACCCAAAAAAAGTCTTTTTTTTTTTTTTTTTTGAGGCAGAGGTTCGTTCTTGTTACCCAGGCTGGAGTGCAATGGCGCGATCTCGGCTCACCGCAACCTCCACCTCCTGGGTTCAGGCAATTCTCCTGCCTCAGCCTCCTGAGTAGCCGGGACTACAGGCACGCGCCACCATGCCCAGCTAATGTTTTGTATTTTTAGTAGAGACAGGGTTTCACCATGTTGACCAGGATGGTCTCGATCTCTTGACCTCGTGATCCACCCGCCTCGGCCTCCCAAAGTGTTGGGATTACAGGCGTGAGCCACCGCTCCCAGCCCCAAAAAAATCTTTGCCCAGACCAATGTCCTAAAGATTTCTGAAGCCATTTTTGATGGATTATAGGATGGAGCAAACAAATTGTGTATGTGTGCACCCGTGTGCGTGTGTGTGTGTGTGCGTGCGTGTGTGTGTGTGCACGTGTGTGTGTGAGTTGATGACTTGGAGAGTCAGGATTTTCAATTGTGGAAGAAGGAACATATGAATATAGAATTGTAGAAGGCAATAAAATACTATGTAGAGCTGGATTGGAATTGGAGGTATTAGTGGGAACTCACGTTTTGTAAACTATGTATATGTATGTGTATAGTTGCCCGGAAACTATATGTATGTGTGTATATGAATGTATGTATTTATGTGTGTGCATTTATACGGGTGTATGTATGCATTTATTTCCTAATTCTGTCAGCTAATAGAGTCAAGAAAAAAAGTCAACTTAATAAGTACACTTAGCACTCAGATTTTGGTTTCTAAAACCCTTCCCCACTAAAGGAGCCAGGGATGTCCCAGAAAAATAGGTGATTCCAGGGCTGGAGGAGGGCTGGTACAAGATGAGTCTGAAACATTTTGTTATGCCAGAATTTAAGAAATTGCTCAATAAAATGATGGGAGCATGCCCTATCCTTTACACAGAATCCAGTTTGGGGAGCTCTCACTGGCCAAATATGGCATGAGTATCAAAATAACTACATAAAATAATATTTGTAAGCCAATGATAAATAGAAATGTGTCAGTCCACATCAGTTATAGATAAATAGAGAGGGGAAGACTCGTGCCCTCAGTAGCCTGCTGAATGCTGGATGGGAACTATGGAAGGAGTGCCAGAGTTGAAAAATTATTTGTCAACTGTCCTAGTAAAGATTGGATCTGATAAGATCATTTATGAATGCTGAATCTACTGGAAAATTTCGAAGAGGAACTGAATATTTGAGTGGTTTAAAGGATCTAGCACAGATCCTTTTGGTTACAGGGGAAAATAAAACAATAATTCTGTATTGGAGAAATTGGGCAACACTTCGATCAGGTGATCATAATTAACATCACCATTAAGGAACAGATGGGTACCGAATGCTTCTAGATAGGATACTTTTAGTACGACACGTCTCTTATGCAGTATTCCAGCCAAGAAGAACGTATAACCTGAATCCAACTATGAAGAAATATCAGGCAAGTCCAAAATAAAGATTGTCATATTAAGAAGAGTGGAGGAGGGACTCTGTCCTTCAAAAATGTCAATGTCATCAAAGACAGAAAAGGGGTACATAGAAATGTTCCAGATGAAAGCAGGCTAAAGACATTTGGCAACTGAATAATACCTGACCCTAGACCGCATCCTGTACTGGAGGAGAAAGGATGATAAACAGGATTATTTCTGAGTCAGTTGACAAAGTTGGAATTTAAATTGTAGATAACTGTATCCATGTTATGTTTGCTTGAGTTGATAATTCTGCTGTGGTTTTGCAAAAAATTATCCCTGTTTCTAGGAATAATGATATACCCGGAACGCTTAGTTTAAAAAACCATCATTTTACAACTGCCACAGTAAAGACTGGATCAGGTAAAAATCACTGGATCAGGTAGAATCGTCAATGAATGTTAAGTCTGGGGGAAAATTTACACTGAAATTTTTGAGATCAAAGGGCAATGATGTATGTAACAATCTCAAATAGTTGAAGACATGTGAGAAACACTTTGGGAGGCCAAGAGGGGTGGATCATTTGAGGTCAAGTGTTTGAGACCAGCCTGGCCAACATGGTGAAACCCCATCTCTACTAAAAATACAAAAAAATTAGCCAGACATGGTGGCGCATGCCTGTAATCCTGGCTACTGGGGAGGCTGAGGCAGGAGAATCACTTGAAACTGAGAGGCAGAGGTTGCAGTGAGCCAAGGTTGCACCACTACACTCCAGCCTGGGAAACAGAGCAAGACTCTGTCTCTGTTTCTTTGTAGAACTTGGGGCTGGAAACAGGTATAGCAGGAGATGGTTGTATTTTTCTCTAAGATTTGAAATAAAACCTAACATTTTATCATTCCACCCGACTCTATTGCACATTGGGGTTTTTCAGGAATACCAACTAGTATTGAGGGAAGATTTCACTTTAAAAAAAATGTTCACCATTTCAGAAAAAGAATGTTACCTGTGGTGTTGCCCCTCGTGCATATCTGCCTCTGTCTGCATTTGTGGCTATTTTCATTCATACTGATTTTATACTCATCCACAGAGGGGCGATGATTACACCACAGCATTTTAACTTTTTATGTAGTTCTACTTAATCATTTCCATGTTAAAACACACTTTATCTTATTATGAATTCCTTGACCTTTGTTTCTATTATATAGTACTATTAAAGAATTAAATCCATGGTTTTGAATTTATATGTAAGTAGTTGACATAGTATCAATGAATTTTTTTAAAGAGATCTGGCACTACTCCAGATCACTCAGGCTGGGGTGTAGTAGCATGATCTTAGCCCACTGTAATTCAACTCCTGGACTCAAGTGAGCCACCATACCTGGCTAAATATATATATGGTATTTTTTATAGAGATAAGGGTCTCACTATTTAGCCCAGGCAGGTCTAGAACACCTGGCCTCAAGTGATCCTCCTGCCTCAGCCTCCAAAAGTGCTGGGATTATAGGCAGACGTCACTAGGCTCAGTCACCAATGACATTTTTTTTTTATCGTGGTGAAACATATATGACATAAAATTTATCATTTTAACCATTTAAGTATATAATTCAGTGGCATTAATTACGCTAACAATGATTATAGGCCGGGCGCGGTGGCTCAAGCCTATAATCCCAGCACATTGGGAGGCCAAGGCGGGTGGATCACGAGGTCAAGAGATCAAGACCATCCTGGTCAACATGGTGAAATCCCGTCTCTACTAAAAATACAAAACATTAGCTGGGCATGGTGGTGCGTGCCTGTAATCCCAGCTACTCAGGAGGCTGAGGCAGGAGAATTGCCTGAACCCAGGAGGCGGAGGTTGCGGTGAGCCGAGATCGCGCCATTGCACTCCAGCCTGGGTAACAAGAGTGAAACTCCGTCTCAAAAAAAAAAAAAAAAAAAAAGATTATAAATTATTTTTCATAGTAAAGAGGAATCGCAATGATTCGCTTGCTATAAAGGATTGTATTGAAAACAATAGTCAATATCTGAATAAAGACTGTAGATTAGATAATAGTTTGTATCAAATCTCAATGCACATGTTACTGCAGGTTGAGAACCAGTGAACAGGATGACCTTTTTCCAATCTGGGCAGAGGAGACCTATGAGAACTGTCCTGTCCTAAGATCTCATAATTACCTGTTTAATAAGTAACTAGGACACAATCTGTTATCAGAGTCTAAGAGTATACAGAAGGTCATGTCTAAGATTAATCGTGATTAATGTCACTTAAAACATAAAACTGCAGGCAAGAATGGACTCCTGCTAAGGTGTCTTTCCAGCCAACCATGGACTCTGCACAGCCACAGACACACAAATGACTTCCCTGCACCCGCACCCAGCTCACCAACATTCTGTCCCTCCCCATCCACCAGTAACCCTCCAGCCTGGGTATTTGCATCCCTTGAGGGCTGTTTCGCTGTGCATTGTCCTCTGTTCTCTGCCTTCATGCCTGCTCATGTTCCTTCAAACCATAAAGCTGTAGTGTCAGCACCAGAGGACAACTGGGAGATTGGCAAGTCCAACAATTTGAGGAACGTGTGAACCCTAAGCCCCTGACACCTGTGAGCTCCTCTGTTTCCCTCTGCCTCGCCTAACCTTCCCATCTTACTGCCTTAGCCAAATGGTGAACTCAAAAATCTTTGCTACCCCAACACAAGGCTCAATAATATGCAGTCATTGCTGGGCAGTGCCCA
The DNA here is from genome assembly GCF_001604975.1 of Cebus imitator. Taxonomy (NCBI): domain Eukaryota; kingdom Metazoa; phylum Chordata; class Mammalia; order Primates; family Cebidae; genus Cebus; species Cebus imitator. The sequence goes on along the minus strand of NW_016107412.1, from coordinate 48,411 downwards.
CTTTGCATTGGGAAGGCTCATGCCGTCTAATCTAAACAGCTGGTTCACTTCCAACAATGACTCAGTTTGACAGGAGCAATAGGAAAGGTCAGCTTTTTCTCTCACAAACTCTGAGACACCTGCCTAGATTATAAACTTGAGATGATTTCATTAGTGACTGACACATGAGGAGCAAATATGTTAGCCTTTGTTTTTTACATGTGCTGCTGAATCTCCAAATTCCTTCCATCTTTCCTCACTGATTATCTTCAAAAAATATAACTTTTGTTGTTGTTGTTTTTGAAATGGCATCTCGCTCTGTCTCCCAGACTGGAGTGCAGTGGTGTGATCTCAGCTCACTGCAACCTCCGCCTCCTGGGTTCAAGCTGTTCTCCTGCCTCAGCCTCCCAAGTAGCTGAAATTACAGGTGTGCACCACGATGCCTGGCTAATTTTTGTATTTTAAGTAGAGATGGGGTTTCACCATGTTGGCCAGGCTGGTCTCGAACTCCTGACCTCAAGTGATTCACCTGTCTCAGCCTCCCAAAGTGCTGGGATTACAGGCGTGAGCCACCGCCCCGGCCCCAAAATTGTAACTTTATAAAAGAGTACTTAAAATGTACTTTAATTTTTTAACACTTATTTTTGACATGGGTATTACCATGGTGGTCTTAGATAAAGTAGAATGAATTTAAGAAAAATCAGTATAATAATACAAAGTACCTTCCTTGTGGCTTAAACTGAAAATGAAAATGTAAACTTGGACATGCTCTGAGAAAAAATATAAAGGTTATCCTGAGGTAGAAAAAGTAGGAGGCCAGAGAAGTCTTCCCTTTACTAAAGAGCTGTGTTGTTTGAATGAGACATTTTGTTCTTTTTGTACATTCATTTTTTCATATCCTTGATGAGAGGGCAGATTTATACCCTGGAGTCTCTCATGACTTAAAAGTCTACCACTTTATGAACACGGGATCTTTGAAGCTCCCTTTTTCCCCATAGGGCTTGGAAGAGACACCCCTGAGAGTTTAAGACATCCATATGGCATAACCCTTGAAAGGCTGTTGACAGTCTATACATCCAGCTCTCTTATATTAGCACTCTGGCGCTGTCTGACAACCTCTTGAAGCTAAAATGTCAGGAGGCTCTGAACTCACAGAGATTGACAAAGTCACACAGATGAAGAGGGAGAGGATGGAGAGGTAGACCTGGAGTCGCTCCCCACCAAACCGCTTCTTGAGATATTCTGGCATGGTCATCACCTGCAGAGACAGACATTGACAGGAAGTTACCCTTAAGTCCCTGTGTGTTCAGATTATTCAGCATTTCCTAAGCACCTGTAAGTGAAAGGGCTGTGTATGGCCCCTTCCTTGTGATGAAACCATGGCTTCTGTTCATGGAGGTAGACCTGTTACCTTGGACAGTGACTGGCAGAAGGTGGATTCTTAAACCATGCTTCTGAAGAGAATGGCACACCCATTGATAACTCCAGCCAAGGTCTCTCTCCTGACCTATCTGTAGATCTCACTTTCCCAGTGCCAGCTGGGTGTCTCCACCTTAGTGTCCTGAATGCACCAAACACTTAACCTGTTGCAAAATGAAATCATTACTCTCCTTTTCATCCATCATTTACCTCTAATCTGGAATCCCTGGCTCCATTAATGGTGGCCCTCAAGCACCCCAGCCCTCAAGCTTCAAGTCTCAGAGCTGATCATAATCCTCCCCCTCCACTGCCTTCGTCTTTACTCTGCCATCAAACCTGTCATCTCTACTCCAGGGTCGTCATGCAGGGACACCACTGATTTCCCAACTGGTTGCGGCCACATTCTATACTGGAAACGTCTCTAGGCAAGAAATTTGACTTTTGTCTTCTGTATATTACTAGCAATAGGCCAGGTGAAGGACAGAAACCCAGGTTTCGTGATTGAAGAGAAAGAGTGAATGAATGAATGCCTGAAAGATACACCTGACAGATTTACCCAGAATACCTATGAATATGGAACTGGCCCAATCGTCCCATAGAATTGATGTCTGTGGTTTCTTTGAATAAGCATAGAAACTGATCCTCCCAGTCTTGTAGAAAGTTACCTTTGTCTTATCTCAGTTCCTGTCTCAGAAAATCAATAATCAGGCCTCCTGGATAGGGTCAAAGAGCTGAAACTCAGGAGATCACCACACGTGAACAATGAGAAGCCAGACCCCTCACCTTTTATAATTGTCTAACCCATCATCTGCTTCCTGTTGACTGACTTCTCTTCCTTATCCGCCCCCTCATTCCTGTTTTCCCACACATGGTTATATATCTTCCCTGCTATATAAACCCCTTATTTTAGTCTATCAGGAAGATGGGAGTTGAGACTGAGCTCCCATCTCTTTGGCTGCAATACCCCAAAAAGCCTTTTTTCTTGGCAATATTCATTGTCTCAGTGATTGACTTTCTGTGCAGTGAGCAGCAGTGCCTAGAACTGAACTCTGGCCTTCTGGTAACAGATACTCACCCCTGCCTTGATATAGATGGGGACAAAGATCCATCCAAGAATCGGCAACATTATTGAGGACTATGAGGAACCAAAATAAGAGAGTGAGATGTTAAAGAGGCTTGGCTTGTGGAGCTTGTCCTTATATGACCTCTGAGTCTGAAAATTAAAAAGAAAAAAAAAAAGTTGGCTTAATCCTGTCCCATTCAAACAATTATCCTGAGACAACTGTGAGTTCCTTTTTTTGTTTCTGTAACTCGGGCCACCATTTTCTGGGGCTTAAGTTGCCACAAAATATGTGTGGTGAAAAAGGGAAAGAATATAAGGGATCTGATCCCAGTGGAACCCCCACAAGGTCATATAATCTTTGCCAAAGGATTGCATAAATGAAAAGTAACGGAGGATGAGAAAGGAATCTGGAAATAGAATATCCCCAGTGTTCCCCAAGTCTTGCCACATCCAATGATGATAATAATATAATCTAGCATAAATATGTAATTTTTACAAAGAATCTTTTCATATATCACTTATGCTGCTCTCAGTCTAAGTGAGGCAGATGTGAGAAGCACAGTTATGCTTATCTTACAGAGGGGAAACTTGAGCCTTACAGAGATTAAGGGAGCCCAAAGTCATAGTCACAGGAGGTGACTTGAGTTCTCTGCAGCCTGCTTGTCACACCCACTTGGTACACAGGTCATTCTGCCATGCCTCTGGAGACTGATTTCATTCTAGTGTCCAAGGCACTATTAAAACAAAGCTTCGGCCATAGAGCCTATCTGGAGGCTGGATCCATCCTGGACTCCCGGATATTACTAAAGTAAAAGTAGGGGCAGAATCTTCAACAGGAGAGGGGCACAGGCATTTGTGATTGCTCAAGGTCACTTTGAGTTCAACCTAGGATAGTCTGTTTAAACTTTCAATATGACCCAAGTTTCCTTTACATAGGCATCCCCTTCTGCCCAATGTGCACATGCATGTACATGAAAACATCAGAGAGTAACATAAAAGAACAGAAAAACCCAGGCAACTCAAGAACTATTGGCGGCACATCCGTCACATGTCCAGCCGTGTGCTACAGCAAACTTGTCCATCCTGTGGTCCAAGCTAGCTTTGAATGCAGCCCAACACAAATTTGTAAACTTTCTTAAAACTTCACAGGTTTGGCCGGGCGCAGTGGCTCACGCCTGTAATCCCAGCACTTTGGGAGGCCGAGGCGGGTGGATCACGAGGTCGAGAGATCGAGACCATCCTGGTCAACATGGTGAAACCCCGTCTCTACTAAAACTACAAAAAATTAGCTGGGCATGGTGGCGCGTGCCTGTAATCCCAGCTACTCAGGAG
>NW_016107412.1:34667-44518 GCF_001604975.1 Cebus imitator | reverse complement strand
ATAGGTTTTGGCCACACGTGGTGGCTCACGCCTGTAATCCCATCAGTTTGGGAGACTGAGGTGGGCAGATCACAAGGTCAAGAGATCGATGCCATCCTGGCCAACATGGTGAAACCTCATCTCTACTAAAAAAATAAATAAATAAAAATATTGGGCTGGGCACAGTGGCTCACACCTGTAATCCCAGCACTTTGGGAGGCCGAGACGGGGGGATCACAAGGTCAAGAGATCAAGACCATCTTGGCCAACATGGTGAAACCCCATCTCTACTAAAATACAAAAATTAGCTGGGTGTGGTGGCGCTCGCCTATAGGCAACAAGGATGAAGCTGGAAGCCATCATTCTCAGTAAACTAACACAGGAACAGAAATCAAACACCCCATGTTCTCATTTGTAAGTGGGAGTTGAACAATGAAAACACATGGATACAGGGAGGGGAACATCACACACTGGGGCCTGTCAGCGGGTGGGAGGTAAGGGGAGGACAATTGCCTAATGCATGTGGGGCGTAAAACCTAGATGACATGTTGATAGGTGCAGCAAACCACCATGGCACATGTATACCTAGGTACCTATGTGTTAATTGGCAAAGAAAAAAACAATAACAAATAAGAAAATTAAAAACCCAAGAAGTGGACTAGACGAAAGACAAAAAATCAAAGAGGAAAACATTCTGTACAGACTTCCAGAAAAACCTGGGAGATATATGACTTTCATTAATGTAACTGGATGCTTTGGTTTCAACGTGTCTCACAAAGTTCATGTGTTGGAAACTTAATCCTCAATGTAACAGTATTGAGAGGTCAGACCATTGAGGACTGATTAGGTCATGAGGGATCTTCCCTCATGAACAGATAGATGTTGTTATCGTAGTTGGATGTCGTTATTGAGACAGTGATTAGTTATAGTAGGAGTGGGTTTCTGATTTTTAAAATGAGTTTCACCCTCTTCTCCCCTTTTCTCTTCTGCTTCTCTCTCTCGCTTTCTCTCTCTCTTGCTTTCTTTTACTCTCCCTCCCTCTCATACCCCGGTACCCTTCCACCTTCCATCATAGGATGACAAAACCAGAAGACCCTTGCCAGCTGTGTGCCCCTCAGCCCTTGCACTTCTCAGCCTTCAGAGCTGTAAGAGACATTTCTGCTCTTTATAAATTACCCAGCCTGTGATATTCTGTCAGAGCAGCATGAAACGTACTAAGACACTGGATATGGGTTTGATTCAAAGGAAAAAGCCTATGAGGTCACTTACAGTCCATTCAAATGTTGTAGTGGCGACTCCTGAAGCTGCTCCTGTCCCAGCCAGCCCCACAAAGTGGCCACTGCCAATGTTGCTGGCAAAGAGAGAGGCGCCCATCTGTAATGCAAGATAACAAACTAGGATTGGAGTTAAAAGATCCAAATCAGACTTTTTGAGAACTGGCAGATGCTGAGATGTTTCAGTCACTACTCCTTAGAGCAGGAGTCAAGCAAATGTCTGCCCCCGAGTTAATCCAGCCCATAGTCAGTTTCTATATGGCCCATGAGCCAAGACTGTTTTTTCACATCTTTGCATTATTAAATAATGATTAGCATCTAAATAAGCATAATATTTTGTAAGATATGAAACTAAAAATGAAATTATATTATTTAAATTTCAGTGTCTGGAACACAGCCACACCCATTGGTTTTCCATATGGACTGGGGCTGTTTTTTGTCCTACAATAGCAGGGTTGTGTGGCTGCAGCAGACTATATGGCTTGAAAACCCTAAAATATGTATAGTCTGGCCTTTTACAGAAAAGCTTGTTGGCCCCTGCCTTGGGGGGAGTGTTGGTCAATCTACTGAAATGCTCTGGGTTGAGCCTGTCCTTGGCCAAGCACTGCTAGACCTCCCATCAGCTGTTGTCCCTTTAGTCAGCTGCAGGGACCCCAAAGCTGCATAAGAGGAAATTCCTCTCCATCCTTCCAGCCACGAGACCTTCTGATTCATTCCCTTGCCATCACAGTGCCTGCTGTTCTTTGGACCCAAAGATCAAGAGTGGTCTCTTGAGTGGGCATGGATCAGCACCAATTCTGGCAGAAGAGAATTTGGGTGTGGGACCCTGCAGTGCTGCTGCTTTCCCCGCTTTTTAAGGGCTCTGTAAAATCACTTTTTCTACTCAGCTCCATGAGGCCAGAGGATGGGGTTAGCTGGTTTGTGGCTTCAAGATCGCTTGAGCCTTATGTGTTTCGTTAACAGTCCTAAAAAGGACTGATTGGATGCCCCAAATAAAATTCATTTCAAACTTCCAGTTCTGCTTCAGTCACCCCAGCTAGAACATTTCCCCATCTCTACTTCCCTTCATACCATTTAGAAAATGAGTCAGATCTGTGAAGAAAGCATTTGCTAAGCACCCACTGTATAATGTGATGCTGAGGTGACACTCTCCAGATGGAGAGGGGAAGATGCAGCCTCTGCTGCAGTGGGACCCTGGCTGTGGGGGCCACATACCAAAATCCCACAAGAACACCCACTGGGCAAGAATCAAGAAGCATCAGCATTATCACCATCACAGGGGACACAACCAATAACTGCATGGGACATAAAGACCCATGGAGAGAGCTGGGAGGCTTCTCAGATGAGGAAGGGGAGGGGTGGGGCATTGAAAGAGGAGAGCAGAGAGGGGGAGGCCAATCCTAACGAGATGGCCAGCATCAGCTCCGGACTGGGAGCAAAGCAGGAGTGTGCAGAGCTTGTAAGAAGCCAGGAGAAGACACTCGATAGGAGCAAGAGAAAAGAATATGAAGTGGGGCCGAACTGGGGTCCTTCAATGCCAGACTGGACCTCCTGGCATAATAGGCGATGTATTGTAATGTCCTGGAATTACAGGGAAGGAGCCATGATGTCAGGGATTTAGGAATGGAGACCCAGTTGAGTAGGCAACCAATGTACATCAGAAATAGTCAACATTCTAAATGTTTTCTACATTCACTTTTTTTTTTTTTTTGCAACGGAGTTTTACTCTTGTCAGCCAGGCTGGAGTGCAGTGGCGCGATCTCAGCTCACTATAACCTCTGCCTCCCAGGTTCAAGCGATTCTCCTGCCTCAGCCTCCTAAGTAGCTGGGATTACAGGCGTATGTCCCCCCCCGCCGCCATTTTTTTTTTTTTTGCAACGGAGTTTTTCTCTTGTTAGCCAGGCTGTTTTTCATTGGCGCATTCTTGCTTTTCCGCAACCTCTGCCTCCCAGGTTCAAGCGATTCTCCTGCCTCAGCCTCCTGAGTCGCTGGGATTACAGGCATGCGCCACCATGCCCCGCTGACTTAATTTTTGTAATTTTAGTAGATACGGGGTTTCACCATGTTGTCCAGGCTGATCTCAAACTCCTGATCTCAGATGATCTGCCAGCCTTGGCCTCCCAAAGTGCTAGGATTACAGGTGTGAGCCACTGTGCCCGGCCTACGTTCACTTGTAAGCGCAAACCCAGGAAATTTATCTCCAGGAAACTGGTCCACTTACCGGCCACCAGGCCACATCACGACCAGCGAGGAAGAAGCCTCCTATAGTGCCTCGGTTGGTCCTCAGCATTGCCTGAACAGAAGGGAAGATAGGTGAGGGTCAAGCCGCAGCAGGCACACCCAGACATCCCAGAGGCTCTGGCCAGGGTGCTGAGAGAGGTGACTTCAGCACTCCTACAGAGAGAAACATTTTCCTGGAAACTGTTCTGTAGCATCAAATTTTAAAGGACTTGAAAAGCAATCACTTCGTAAAAACTCAGAGCTGGAAGGACTTTAAAAAGTCGTAATTCTCAACTTCTGTCTTAACTGCTCTGATTAGTCTCACGAAAATCACGTGAGGTATCACTAAGCCATGCTTGCAAGAAAATTTGCAGCCTCAAACTCATTATTAAAAAGAAAAGTCAACATAAATGAATTAAGAGTCCAACTCACTAAGTCAGAAAGTAAGCAAACAAAAGACAGTCAAAGAAATGAAATAATAAAAATAACATCTTTGTTCATTATACCAGGTACGGGGGATGCAAAGGAAATCTGAAGGTCCCGGTGCACACAGTGGGATTGTTAGGAGAGTAAGTTGGCTCATTTTAGGAATTATTTGTGCAACACACAAGAAAATGACTCTGATAATAATGACATCTGTGAAAAACTTTGTCACAACCACACCCCTTCCTCCCCTTAAGATACCCCCTCCCAAACCTTGTGCCCACCCTAAAAGCCACTGGGATTCCACTTACCCACAGCCCAACAGCCATCACCACCAGAAAATAGATGACAATGACTGAGATGTCAGCAGCATTTTGGATTCGATCAGACAATGGAGGTGGCTCTGGGGTCCCAGCCATGGTGCTGGGGCTAACCGTGCTGGCCATGGCTGCAGCAGTGCTATAGCATTCCAGGTAGGACCCATCTTTATATAAATTCTGGGTTAATGATCAGCCTCAGGCGGGTGGGGTGAGATATCAGAGCCGGCTTGTGGATATGGAGACCTTTAAACCTCTTCTCCAAAGCTGTGACACCCCAGCCCTCCACTGGTGAGTGCTAGTCCAGGTAGAGTGTGAGAATGAGGGATGCAGGGCCAGAAATGTGGGGAGAGTTTGAGGTAGAGCATGGGGTGTTATCTGAGGGCAAAGACAGGGTCTTTAAGGAGACCTGATCAGGTGGTGGGGGGATTTGAGAGAAATGAAGACACAGAAGGAGGGGAGAAGGACAGAGAAGGGGCCAGAAGTCAGCCAGGAGGGACTGAACAATGGTTCCTCAGAGAACAGATGCAATTTCTGACCAGTGAGCTATATCCTTTGACAGGGAAGTGAATTATGCCTTTCATGGATTCCAAAGTTTTACATTTATCTGAAGTGGGTCTCACATGCCACAGAAAGAAATTGGTGGCCTATGTAGGAAAGGAAGTGGCTCAACAAACACCATATGTGGAGAGCTGCGGGCATAGCTGTGGAGAGCACTGGGTCAGAGGGTTGTACAAGGAGTGAGTCAACCTGGAAGCATATGATGGGGATCATGAGGACTCAGAAAACACGACCCCTGGACCACAGCCAAGAAGAAGTTAGAAATAAAGCCTGTGTGGTGGCTCAGGCCTGTAATCCCAGCACTTGGGGAGGCAGAGGAGAGACCATCACTTGAGGCTAGGAGTTCGAGACCAGCTTGGGCAATATAGGGGGTCTTTGTGTCTACAAATATTAGCTGAGTGTGGTGATACATGCATATGGTCCCAGCTACTTGGGAGACTGAAGAGGGAGGATCACCCATGATTGGGAGGTCAAGACTGTAGTCAGCCATGATCATGCCACTGCACTCCAGCCTGGGCAACCGAGCAAGATCTCTCTTTTTAAAAAAAAAAAAAAAAAAAAAAAAAAAAAAAAGTATCCAGGCATGGTAATGAGTGCCTACAGTCCTAGCTATTCAGAGGGCTGAGGTGGAAGGACTGCTTGAGCCCAGTTGGTCAAGTCTGTAGTGAACTATGGTCACACCACTGTACTCCAGCCTTGGTGACAGAGTGAGACCCTGTCACAAATGAATGAAAAATTCTCCACTTTTGTTTCAGGCAAAGAAGATTGAGGCACCCCATCCTCTCTGGGTCCTCTGACCCTCCCGCTCTCTGACATAGAGGCAACCAGCACATTCATTCAACAAGTGATTTGAGACAGGAGCGTGCTGGAGTGAATATGGCTCCACTTCCAGTTCCAGTTGAGATTCAGAGCCAAACAGTCCAACGGGCTGGACCAGACCCTTTCCCTGAGAAGGTCAGGGAATCAGGGAATTGTTGCCTGGAGCAGGAATCAAGGAGAATTAGAAGGGTGGTTAAGAATGTGGACTTTGGCTGGGTGCAGTGGCTCATGCCCATAATTTCACCACTTTGGAAGGCCGAGGTTGGTAGATCACTGGAGGTCAGGCGTTCGAGACCAGCCTGGCCAACATGGTGAAACCCTGTCTCAACTAAAAATACAAAAAAAAATTAGCCAAGCACTGTAGCGCATGCCTGTAATCCCAGCTACTCAGGAGGCTGAGTCAGGAGAATTGCTTGAACCCGAGGTGGAGGTTGCAGTCAGCCGAGATTGTGCCACTACACTCCAGCTTGTGCAACAGAGTGAGAATCTGTCTCAAAAAAAAGTGTGGACTTTAGACTAGACAGTCTTGGGTTCAAATCCTGCCTCTGTCCCCTACCAGCCGAGTGACTCCAGAGAGATTGTATGTGGGAAGCACCTGGCTGAGGGCATGTGGCATCTGCCTGAAGGTAGTAAGGGTGTGAAGATTAGACTGCCATGGCTGATACCCGAAGAGCAAAGGTGCAGGACAGTTGGCAAACAACAGTGTCATGGTCCCCTGGGGGCTCAGGGTGGACAGCAGCTCTGGAGACTCCAAGGATGGGACTGATGTTGAGGACCTGGTCCTAGGGCTCCCCCACCCCCGGGGGCAAAGTGGGATTCAAGCTGGGCCTTGCAGAGGGGACCGAGAGCATTTGGTGAGGGGCACGGAGGAAGCTCCTGTGGGCAGAGGCTGCTGGCCAGGTGAGGGGAGAATGTCTGGCGGGGAGCTGAGCAAGCTGCTTTCTGAGCACCTGGCTGTCCCATGATGCAGCTGTGGCCATCTGGCTCCTCTAGGGGATGACCTGAATCTGCCTGGAGTCCTTGACCCCCTGCAGCGTGTCACCTCCTGGTACCATGAGGACTTACCCCAGAGGGCATGGAATCAGATGAACTGGGTTCAAATTCCAGTCACAGATAATGCTGCATTTGATGTGGAGCAATGCTTAATGACTACGGTGTGCTCTTTGTGCACCAGGCATGGTTCGTTGCCTCCTTTCAACCATATAGCAGCCCTGCGGAGTGGGCATCAGAGGAGACAGTGGCACAGAAAGGGTAAGTGACTTGTTCAGGGTCACACGGCTAGAAACAGCAGAACCTGGGTCCTGACCCAGATCCATGTGACTCTGGGATGGGCTCCACCCAGCCGTCCTCCTTCCCTCCCAGCTCAGCTCCTTTCCAACCGCACGAGGCTTGCATGCCCTCAACTATGAAATGTGGATAACAACCGAGCCTGCCACATGGGGATATTGGGATATTGTGCAGATTAAGGGAGCCAGTCAAATTTAATAATTTTTGCATCAAGTCTGGCACATGGTGAGTTTTTGGCAAATGGCATCACCATCATCACCATTATTACAAGTCCTAGCTGGAAACCAAATGAGTGATCAGTCCAGTCCCCTTGTTGTACGGATGGGGAAACCGAGGCCTGAACTGGGGTCAGCGGATCACTGTTGGTAATTAGCAAAGGAGTAACAGTTCTTCCTGAGGCTGAGGCCTGCCATCTCCGGCCTCCACACCCGCATGAGTGTAGCCCCAGTGACGGTCCCAGTTGGCACTAACCAGCTCTGTAGCCCCAGCTGCCCAGGTAAAGCAGATGGGCCACAGCCCTGAGAGCTCTGACAGGTGTGGCTGGCTGCTCTGCACAGGGAATTTGCCCTGTTCAACATGGGAGACCCCTCGGGCAAGCCAGATGCTGTCTCCCTTGGATTCCTCCCACTTCCCTGTCACACTGAGAGCCATGACTGTCCTCTTGGACATGGCCTCAGAGCCCCCTGGGAATCAGCCAAGGCCTGGGCTGGACAGTCTGGGTATCATGAAATCCAGCTCAGCCCCAGATGGAAACACAGCTTCCACATGCCTCTTTTTTTTTTTAGATGGAGTTTTGCTCTTGTTGCCCAGGCTGGAGTGGAGTGCAGTGGTGCAGTCTCCGCTCACTGCAACCTCTGTCTCCCAGGTTCAAGCGATTCTTCTGCCTCAGCCTCCTGAGTAGCTAGGATTACAGGTATGCGCCACGATGTCTGGCTAATTTTTTGTATTTTTAGTAGGAACAGGGTTTCTCCATGTTGGTCAGGTTGGTCTCGAACCCCTGACCTCAGGTGATCCACCCACCTCAGCCTCCCAAAGTGCTGGGATTATAGGCGTGAGCCACTGCACCTGGCCTCCACATGCCTCTTTACCCAGCTGGAAGTGGACACTACTCAAGCAGAGTCCCAACCTGGATGCAGAGACCCAAACGCCACTCCTGGGAGCAATAACCCTATCCTGATAGGAGAGTGGGGGGTTAACACCCACAGAGGCCCATGACCACTTTTGTTCCCAGATTGCCCCAGTTCCAAGATCCTCACTTATCAAAGGACCCTCTACTGATACAGAGGATCTGGTTTTTAAGTCTGATTCTGGATTTTCCTTTGTTCTGTTTGGCCCATGGATGGGCAGGTAACTGCAGTTTCTTGCTGTTAGCACTGACTTGGGAAAAGTCTGTCCTCCAGCCACTAATAGCTCCAGAGCAGTTAGGAAAACTGGCCTGTGAGCAGGTCCCACGGGGAGGACCCAAGACTGATGGGTTTTGGCGATCCTGAGCTCTAAGGACCTGCCTTAGAGCTGAACCAGTTGAACACCTGAATCAATGTATTCCCCCGATTCAGTCAGGGTTCAAGCATAGAAACAGAAACACCAGGAAATATAGATGAAGAGAATTGTCTCAGATGTCAAACTGATGTGACTGTAGGAACTACTTAAGAAGGTTCAGGCTGGGTGTGGTGGCTCACGCCTGTAATCCCAGCACTTTGGGAGGCCAAGACAGGCGGATCACTTGAGCACACGAGGCGAAATCCCATCTCAACAAGAAATACAAAACTCAGCCAGATGTGGTGGCATATGCCTGTAATCCCAGCACTTTGGGAGGCCAAGGTGAGAGGATTAGTTGAGGTCAGGAGTTTAAGACTAGCCTGGGCAATATGGCAAAACCCCATCTCTACTAAAAATACAAAAATTAGCTGGGCATGGTGGCATGCACTTACAGTCCCAGCTACTCAGGAGGCTGAGGTAGAAGTATTTCTAGAGCCCAGGAAGCAAAGGTTGCAGTGAGCTGAGATCACACCAATACACTCCAGCCTAGGTGACAGCGCCAGGCGCGATGGCTCACGCCTGTAATCCCAGCACTTTGGGAGGCCAAGGCGGGTGGATCATGAGGTCAGGAGTTTGAGACCAGCTTTACCAACATGGTGAAACCCTGTCTCTACTAAAAATACAAAAATTAGCTATGATTGGTGGTGCACGACTATAATCCCAGCAACTCAGGAGGTTGAAGCAGGAGAATCACTTGAACCCAGGAGGGGTTCTAGCCTGAACGACAGCAGGATTCCATCTCCAAAAAAAAAGTAGTAGTAGTAGTAGTAGTAGTAGTTTTGGGAAGACAGTTGTCCTTGAGTTGACTGCTGGGACTTGCAGTGCACCAGGCAGGCCATCGGGAAGGAGGAGAGGTGTAAAGTGGGAGAGGGCAGGAGCATACTAGAATCCATAGGCGGGAGCTGGAGCCCACGTGGCCAGGCTGAAACCTGTGTCTGTTCTTGCTGCTACCATCTTGATGGTGTGTGTGAGCGCCTTTAAGAAGCAAGGCCCCTCCTCGTGGAGCTGAAGATAACGCACACTTGGCCTAGGAGTCAGAGATGCCCAAGGCAGATCTAGGGGAAGGGGGAGCAGTTGCAGGCCTGCCTCCGCCTCACCCACAAAGTGAGCAGTCAGCTTCTGCGTGTCCTACCTACAAAAAGGGCTTTGGTTTCATCTCTGCTTCACAAATTTTGCACGGGAATCTCTCCTTTGGCCGACTCAGGAAGAGAATTCTGAGAAATGTCATTCATCATAGCCCAAATCTCTTATTACCTTCTGAGGCCTCCATGACAATCTTTCTAGTCATTGGTGTGGATTTGGGATTTGTCAATTCTCGTCTGTCCTGCTGCCCTCCCTAATTCCCATTATCTGTTAGGGGGTATACATGGGAGGATGTGTGTAGGTTACGTGCAAATACTATGCCTTTTTTTTTTTTTTTTTTTTTTTTTTT
>NW_016107412.1:32650-34607 GCF_001604975.1 Cebus imitator | reverse complement strand
AGAGTCCCACTCCGTTGACCAGCCTGGAGTGCAGTGGTGCCATCTCGGCCCACTGCAACCTCTGCCTCAGCCTTCTGAGGAGCTGGGACTGCCGGCGCATGCCATCACGCCCAGCTAATTTTTTTGTATTTTTAGTAGAGACGGGGTTTCACCGTGTTAGCCAAGATGGTTTCAATATTCTGACCTAGGATCCACCCGCCTTGGTCTCCCAAAGTGTTGAGATTACAGGCGTGAGCCACCGTACCTGGGCCTGGCTGATTTTTCTATTTTTAGTAGAGACAGGGTTTCGCCATGTTGCCCAGGCTGGTCTTGAACTCCTGGGCTCAAGTGATCCACCCACCCTGGCCTCCCAAAATGCTGGGATTACAGGCGTGAGCCACCGTGCCCAGCCGAGCCTGGGCTTTTTCAGTGCATTGGTGGAGGGTAGTTCAGCACAGGGGTACCTGAGAGAGCAGGGCCCTTCAAGAGGGAACCTGTGGTGTGCAGCCAGGACCGGCTGAGCAGGAATTTGCTGCTGGGAAGACCAGAGATGGTGTACCGAGGACATCTGCAGCAAGGAGAGCTGGGGGCAAAGGCTGGGGTCCCCGGCAGGCTCTACGCTCCTCTGCCCTGGGGGCTGTGCCAGGCCTGGGCTGGGCAGGAGGGATAAGAAGCTGCCTGCTCTCGGCAAGCAGGTGGAGGATGGTGTTCCTGAGGCTGACAAAAGCACCTCCTGCCTCCTTTTAGTAAGGCGCTGTGGCAACTTTTAGAGATCTGCAAAATGAAAACAAAAACCAGCAAGCAAGCAGAGACTGGAGTAGAGGAATTGTAATCACAGAGGGAGAATGTGGAAAGGGTGGGAATGTGTACGGAAAGGCATAGCGGCCGGTCCTGCACAAGGATTGCATTTGAAGGGAACGGTGGCAGTTAGTGGCACCTGTGCGCCCTCTAGTGGGCACAGAGGGAACGAATACGTAATTTGTTCTTGTATTTACGCACCCGTTCATTGCGGAGGGAGGATGGGAAGGACGTTGCTCTGAGACTCGGTGTCAGAAAGGGGAAGGGACTTGTTCTGAGGGTCACAGAATGCCAGTGGCAGGGGTCACAGTGGTCATTTCACGAGACCGCACGAACTCTCAGTCTTCCTGGGATCGGACGAAACCTCATGAGGCAGGTAGGGATGAGTGGAGAAGAAAGCACGGTCCCGGCGTCATCAGTCCAGGCCTTGCCTCCCCTCCCTGCCCATTGCTGCTAAGGGAAGTTGAGAACGTCCCTCAACTTCTCAGGGCTGCAGTGTCCTCATCTGTAAAATGGGATTATCTTAGCATCTACCTATCGAGAACAGTGAGTGTTAAATGAAGTGACGGATGTCAAGGGCATATGAGGATGCTTGGCCCATGGTGGGTGCGGAGTTGTCAGGGAAGAGAAACTGAGGTCCAAAGAACTGGACAGGCCAGGCACGGAGGCTTACGCCTGTAATCCCAGCACTTTGGGAGGCCGAAGCAGGCAGATCACCTGAGGTCAGGAGTTTGAGACCAGCCTGGCTAACATGGTGAAACCTCATTTCTACTAAAAATACAAAAATTAGCCAGACATGGTGGCACACGCCTATAATTCCAGCTACTTGGGAGGCTAAGGCAGGAGAATCGCTTGAACCCGGAAGGCGGAGGTTCCAGTGAGCAGAGACCGTGCTACTGGGCACTCCAGCCTGGGCAGCAGAGCCAGACTCTGTCTCAAAAACAAGCAAACAAAATTAGCCAGGCTTGGGGGCGTGAGCCTGTAATCCCAGCTACTACTTGTGAGGCTGAGGCAGGAGAATTGGTTGAACCCAGGAGGTGGACAAGAGCAAAACTGTCTCAAAAACAAAGAACTGGACAGTCGTGTCTCCACCAGCCAGCTCAAATCAGGCAGGATATAAAAAGAGCATTTGGGGGAAAGTTTTAAAATGTCCTGGCTGGGCACAGTGACACACACCTGT
>NW_016107412.1:23984-32480 GCF_001604975.1 Cebus imitator | reverse complement strand
CCATGCCCAGCTAATGTTTTGTATTTTTAGTAGAGACGGGGTTTCACCACGTTGACCAGGATGGTCTCGATCTCTTGACCTCGTGATCCACCCGCCTTGGCCTCCCAATAGACTTCATCTCTTAAAATAAAAAAAAAAATGGGGGCTGGGTGTGGTGGCTCATGCCTGTAATCCAGCACTTTGGGAGGCCACGGCAGGCAGATCATTTGAGGTCAGGAGTTGGAGGACACCTTGGCCAATACGGTGAAACGCGGTCTCTACTAAAAATACAAAAATTAGCTGGGTGGGGTAGTGCGCACTTGTAATCCCAGCTACTCGGGAGGCTGAGGCAGGAGAATCGCTCGAACCTGGGAGGAGGAGGAGGAGGCAGTGAGCTGAGATTGCACCACCGCACTCCAGTCTGGGCAAAAAGAATGAGACTCCTTTTCAAAATAAATAAAAACTAGCCAGCAGGTGGTATTATTGTCAGCAAGTGTGTATTTCTTGTGAGGAAGTGAACATGCTCGCTCTCTCCAGGTGGGCTTGGCTACCATTGGCTGTGCTTCCCCCATCCTGGGGCAAGGAGCTCCTGCTGGGCCTGGGGTCTCGGAGGGCCAGGGCAGCCACACATGCCCCAGGTGTAGCCGTTCCAGTTGCAGCTGGCAGCATTTGATGGTGTGGATGACTCCGGCAGTGTGGCTAGCTGGGTTTAGTGATGGGGGTAGAGACGGAAGTTCCCTTAGAGACCCACCCCCCCCCTTCTGTCACCCACCCACCTCTGCAAGCTGTAATCATCCAACCTTTGACATTGAGCTATACTTCCTCTTACTAGTATTACACTTCTAGCTCTCCTGCCAGACAGAGCTGTGGGAGAAAAAATCCAGGCCCTCATGGAAGTAGGGGAGAAATCAGTTCTGCCCACTGATCTTTTCCTTATCTCTACTTGGAGACTCTCATGGAATTCTTGGGAGAGTTTAATGAATTAATATGCGGAAGAGCTTCACACAGTGCCTGGTTGATGGTTAACTATTAGTGTCATGGTTCAGGTTGGGTGTCACTTCCTCCAGGAAGCCTTCCCTGACTTTCTCAGGCTGAATTTAGTGCCTGCATCCCCTTTGCCTCTCTGGTATTTCTATAACACAGAGTTATAATTTGTCCCTTTGTCTTTCTGCCATACTCAACAATGAGCCCCCAAGGGGGGTTGTGCCATATGCTGTTCACTGTTGTATCCCCAGTGTGCCTGGCTCAGGTGGGAGTGACAATTATATTTTAGGTGAATGAGTGGGACTCATGAGAAGTGGGGCTCTGGGACCAGGCCCTCAGCCCTGTCACTCACATGCTGTTTGATTTAAGCTCTCAGGGTTGAAGTTCCCCCCAAGGTGAAATGGAACTAAAACAACCCCTTCCTCGTGGGGCTGAGGTCAGGAGCAAATGAGATTGCCTGCACACTACCTGGCACACTATGTGTTCCATAAACATGCACTATTGTTCTGCAGCTCCTGATTAAATACCCTCTACTTGGCCAGCTGTGGTGGCTCACGCCTGTAATCCCAACACTTTGGGAGGCCGAGGTGGGCGGATCACAAGGTCGGGAGATCGAGACCATCCTGACCAACATGGCAAAACCCCGTCTCTGCTAAAAATACCAAAATTAGCCAGGTATGGTGGTGCACAACCGCAGACCCAGCTACTCAAGAGGCTGGGGCAGGAGGAATGTTTGACCGCCGGGGGCAGAGTCCCCCCCAAAAAGAATGGAAAGGTCCAAACTAGAGCTTTTAAGAGCCTAGTTTGGACAGAGCGAGACGCCTCTCTTTAAAAAAAAAAAAAAAAGCTGGGTGCAGTGACTCATGCCTGTAATCCCAGCACTTTGGGAGGCCCAGGTGGGAGGATCTCTTGAGTCCATGAGTTTGAGACTAGCCTGGGCAATACAGTGAGAGACTCGGTCTAAAACAAATAAACAATAACAATTAGCCGGGAGTAGTGCTGCGCATCTGTGGTCCCAGCTGCTTGGAAGGCCGAGGTGACAGGATCACCTGAGCCTGAGTGGCGGAGGTTGCAGTGAGCCCAGATCTTCCAGCCACTGCACGCTCTAGCTTGGGCGACAGAGCAAGACCCTGTCTCAAACAACAACAAAAAAGTGACCTTGAGCAAAACCCTGCCCCTCTTAGAACCTCAGACTTGCTGTCTTTACACAGAAGACGGACTTCAAAGTCCCTACGACCTTGCCCGCCCGCATCAGCCTGAATTAGTTAGCGGGCTGGTTTCCCAAGGGCTCTGCGGGACACTGCAGCATAGCAGCGCCGCGGCTGCCAAGGGGTTAATACCGGTGGGCCCCGCCCCTTTTCTTGCCCCGCCCGACGGGCACCACCCCCGCTGGGGTTGTACCCTTGACCCCGCCTTCAGGCCGTGCGTCCACCGGAAGTGCCCGCGCGCAGGCAGCTCACTTCCGCCCGGCAGGTGACAGCCGCGGGGCTCCCAGCCGCCGGCAGTCCGGACGCGCCGGGAGAGTGTGAGGTGGAGGCCGCGGACATTTTGGTGCCAAGTCGAACCGAGCCGTGACGCCGGGAGCCGTTGAGACCTGCGGGTGAGGAAGCGGGCACCTGGCGAGGCAGGAGAAGAAGTGGGGCGGGGAGTCGGGGGTCCTAGGCGAGAGGTTTGCGGGGTCAGAGGTCATGAAGAGGACGCGGCGCTGCAGGGGGCGCGAGCGGCGTACGCAGCCGGAGACTGAAGGGCTGCGGGTTCGTTCATTCATTCGCGCTCGCTTGGCCGCCGGCCTGTTCCCCGACCGTCCCAGATCCGCAGCCCCGCCTGTGGCTCCCGCCGGACAGACTCCTAGACTTAGGCCCGGAGGAGCCCGTCCCTGGCCGGAGGGAAAACTCTTCGGGCTCTGGTTTCCTCTGTCAGACTCACCCTCATGGCCATCCTGAGTCCTCTTTGTTGTTCAGGACGTTATCTCTTTGCCAAGGTTCAAAAAGAAGAAAAAAAAATTAGAAAACGGTTCCATGCCCCCACTCCCGGCTAGGCACGGGCTTGGTATTGTCTGTTGGAGCCTCTAAGACAAGTTGACTATGATAATGCTACAAATTACGAGGGAGATGCTTGCTAGTGGCTATCGAGCGCCTACTGTGTACCGGGCACTGTGCTAAGCACTTCTACAGTGCCACGTTTAAACTTCACAGCAACCTTTGTGGGGATTAAATATCCCCATTTTATCCAAGAGGACATTGAGGCACAGAGCGGTTCAATCACACGTGTAAGGTCGTTCACGTAGTAGAGGCAAGGTCAATTACCTGCCCAGGTTCTCAGGGACCTGCAAGTACAGAGACAAAGGAAAGGCTGGAGTCAGGTTGGGGTGTAGGGGATATTTAAGACTTCTAGCTGCTGTTGTGTTTATTTGGATTTGTGTCAGGATGTAGCCTTATTGCTTCTTGTCTGATCTTCGGAAGGGGCATCTGATTCACTTTCTTTAGGATAAAACAATATTGCAGGCTGTTGTTAGTAGTGATGCCTTTCAGGGTGAGAGTCTTAAGATTTTCCTGACTTTTGGGAACTGTGAGACACAAAACAGGTTATCCATGAAAGCTGTTTGAAGATGATCCAGAACTTCTCTTCAGAGTGGTTGAACTGCATTCTTTTTGATGTAAAGAGAGGGGAACCACATGACCTCTAGGGGATCTTTTGGTCCTAGATTCTGGAAGAAGGTACCCAGAGGAAGAATCTTTGCCTTTCTGAGACATAGACAGGTCTCATGACTTCTTGCCTGAGCAGAGCACCTCTTACTTGGGAGGTGGAGAGGTGATTTGTTGGCTGGAGGACTAGGCCGTGTGACTCTGAGTCCCATTCCTTTGCAGGTATTCGCTTGCTTCAATTCTGCCTCAGTTTCCCTGACGTCAACATGAGAAAGACTTGCTGCCTTCTTGTCTACTCCTAGGGGTGTGAACCTGTGAATGAACCAGTGAAGGCTTCCACATGCTTGTGAAGAAAGCTGTATATAAATATTACTCTAATATTTTTTTTAGTTAGCTCTGTGATCTGTTCTAGTTCCATTGTAGTCACAGAAACAGTATTGTCACCTTATTCCCATCCTTCCAAGGAAGGATTTGAGATGAAGCAACTTGTCGCAGATGGTAGGAACATGAGCAGAGCTCAGAGCATCTGGTTTTCTGTCCTGAGGTGAGCCCACCACTCTCCTCTGACCTCTTAGAAACTGTCATGAGGAGCAGCTTCAGTAGTTCCCCCAAAGAGTCAGATCCCTCAGAGGTTGTGTGGAGATCATCTCCTGAGTGCGGATCAAGTGGAGGCTTCACCCTGAGCTGCTTCCAGAGCGCAGAGGTATGATGGAAAGATCACCTGACTCCCAGTCAGTCAGCCCTGGGTTCGACCCCAGCTCAGCAGCTTCCTGGCACTGTGACCTGGATAGTTTTCATAGGCTGGCCCTCCTTTACCTCAGCTCTGAAATAATACGGGCCATCCTCTCCTACTCCCCCACTGCTGGTTTGTATGAGGGTAGATGGGAAAATTTGTTCAGGGCCTGTTATTTTGGGTGCTTGACTCTAGGCCAGCTGATGCCTGCTGGAGGCCTGTGTCTGAGGAAGGCTGTCAACCTTGGCTTCTGGAGTGTTACTTCCTTCTGCAAACAGAGACCTTTATGTACCAGGGACTTCTACCCTTCTTGTTTCACTTCCCAAAAGTAGTTCAGAACAAGTTCAATTTGTTATTCCTTCTGGCTTTGAGCTTGGACTTGCATCTTTTTCTAGTTATCTCCTGACGCTCTCGTATGCCTTAACTGCTCACTTCCCAGAAACTGCCCATTTCTGGCACCAAAGCCTGCTGTGCTGACAGTAAGCAGCATGCTTGGGCTTTGCACTTTGCTGTGTTTCTGAAGGTTGAGGGGACATCCATGCCTTGCAGACGTTTCTTTTTCTCAACAGGTCTTTTTGCCTAAGAGAGATCACCAGTAATATCACAGCCCAGAAGAGATTTTTCTGTTCCTTATCTCTTCACATAGAGAGGAACAAATACTCCTGAGAAAAAATTGTCAACAGAGCATTTGGGAATCCTTAAAGAAAGCTCATCAGTGGCTCCTAATTGCCCTCAAGCCAAAACTCACATTTCTTAGTATGGCATTCAAAGCCCTTTGGACTCTGACCCCTGCCTAGCTCTCTTTTTTCATCTCTCCTGCTCCACACTCACCTTCTGCCAAGCTCCAGTCAACCTCAGCTGTTTGCTACTTCTGCAAGCCCCAACTTTTTTTTCTGTTTTTGAGACAGGATCTTGGTTTGTTACCCAGACTGTAGTACAATGGAGCTATCATATCTCACTGCAGTCTCCAACTCCTGGGCTTGAACCATCCTCCTGCCTCAGCCTCCCAAGTAACTACAACTACAGGCGAGTGCCACTGTGCCTGGCAGAATATTTTTATTTTTTGTAGAGTCAGGGTCTTGCTGTATTGCTCAGACTGGTCTCAAACCCCTGGCCTCAAGCAGTCCTTCCCCCTGGGCCTCCCAAAGTGCTGGGATTATAGGTGTGAGCCACCACACCCAGCCTCTCAACTCTGTATACCTCTCTGTCTTTGCTTTGCACCATTCCCTCTGCCTGAACACCATTTCCTGCTCCCCTGACTGTACCTTCCTAGCTGGAGTGCTACCTGGTGCTTCCCATCTGATCATCGCCCCTAGGCCTGAGCTAGATGCCTCTCTTTGATGTCCTGTGGCAAGGGTCACAGTGGGTTGTGATTGTTTACTTGGCCCTCTTCTAAGTAAATAGCTCTTTTTTTCTTTTTTTTTTTGAGATGGAGTCTCACTCTGTTGCCCAGGCTGGAATGCAATGGTGCAATCTTGGTTCACTGCAACCTCCGCCTCCTGGGTTCAAGCGATTCTAATCCCTTAACCTCCTATAGGGTAGCTGGGATTACAGGCATCTGCCACCATGTCTGGTTAATTTTTATATTTTTAGTAGAGATGGGGTTTCACCATGTTGGCCAGGCTGGTCTTGAACTCTTGATCTGCCCACCTCAGCCTTCCAAAAGTGCTGGGATTACATGCATGAGCCACTGTGCCTGGCCAGTAATAGCTCTTAATCCTCGACGAAGACCTCCCTTAACTATGTCTCCAGTACCTAGTGAGAGATCTGGTACATAGTTGGTGCTCAGCAGTTGTTCACTGAGTGAATGAATGAATATTGCATTGAATTGTTAGGATTCTTTGGCTCCTAAGGGATTCAAAGCACTTTCTACATTATCTCCTGTCCATCCTCAAGTCACCTCATAGAGGCAGAGAGAAATCTGATCAGTGCTGAGACCACTTTCAAACTACAGTTGCTACCACCAGCCAGCCACCAGAGTGTTTCAAGGCTTCCAGACACCTGGGAATCTGGTATGGAGCAGGGAGGTGGTAAACCCTCTCCTGGTAGTAACAATAGTAGCTAACATTTATCAGGCATGTTGTGGACTGAGCACTGCTAAGGGCTAGGTATATATTGACTTGTTTTTTACCCTCACAAGCCCCTCAGGCATATAACATTGTAGTTCCCATTTTATGCTTGTGATGCAGTTGTGCCTGTTTGCTCTGTGGAGCCTGGGAGAGCCCCTGCCATACCTGCTGTGGCTGCCTTCCCCTACCCACTCCTGTGCTTAGATTGTCCGCTGTTGTATAGTGGAGCTGAGGAAGGACTTGGCTATGGTTCTGTGCCTCATGCTTTCTGGGTCTTTAGCCTTGGGCTTAACCTCTGACTTCTGACAGGAAGGGAGGCCTCTCCTACTTATGGTAGGAGTGTGGCCTAACTCTGGGTTGACCCCACAAGGCCCAGAGTTCATCAGTTACTGGGATGCCTTAGTCACTGATCCTCCAGGTCACCACCAGTTACTGCAGTCCACCCTGTGGACTCTGAGATAGAAGATGGTAGATTTGAAAGTCAGGTCTCAGAAGCTTTAAAACTGAACCTTCAGTGTTCATTTTCAGCATTTCAATAGCTGAGTTCCATAGACTTGGGTGGCAGATACTTTTTACCACACCCTCCTTGCATGTAGGATCTTAAGCATATTGAGAGTGGAATAACACAATGTCAGTAGAGCTAGCCTTGTGGCTGCTGCTGTGGTGGTCTTCGTTGCCTGATCTTTCAGTGTTGGGCAGCCGGCTGCTGGGATGCTCAGGACGGAGACTTCTGAAGTCCAGCATTGATTCAGTATTTATTGAGGCCTGCTAGTGCCTGGTGCTGGCCTATGCTGATAGGTCAGCAGGCCAGATATGGTCTCTGCCCTCCGGTTGCTTACTTCATTCTAATGGGAGAGAGAGAGAGACAAAGGAGAGAAAAAATGTGATTATTAGAAAAACCAATCAGCCATGAGGGAAACAGAAGACATAGCAGCCAGAGCTTGTTAAAATATAAGTCCGATGTCAGGACTCCTGTGCTCCAAACCCTCCTGTGGCTCCAGCTCACTCTGTAAAAGCCAGAGCCCTCACCCTTGCTCAGAAGGCCCTGCACTCTCCTGTGACTTCCTGGCCTACTGTTTCCTCATTGCTCACTTAGCCACATTCACTTCCCTGCTGTTCCTCAGACATGCCAGGCACATACTCACCTTTGTACTGGCCATCTCTATTGCCTGGAAGGCTATTCCCCACACAGTTTCACCTGTCACCTTCTCAAGGAGGCCTTCTATGGCCACCCTAGCTACATTTTAACCTCCCTTCCTCCCCTCTCCCCTCCCTATCCTTCTTCCCTCCTCTTTTTTTGCCTCCATAGTGTTTATCACTATCTAAGATGTTATGTATTTTACTTAATTATCTTGCTTATGGTCTCTTTCCCCCATTAGAATGTAAGCTCCATGTAGGGAAGGATTTTTGTCTGTTTCTTTCACTGCTGCATTCCCAACATGTAGAAGTGTTTCTGGTACATGAAAGATGCTCAGGAAATCTTATTCTTATGAATAAGAATACTGGAGGTTGTGGACTGAGAAATACCTTCTTAAGATTGTACATGCATAGCCAGGTGCAATGGCTTATGCCTGTAATCCCAGCTACTTGGATGGCTGAGGTGAGAGGATCACTTGAGGCCAGGAGTTCAAGACCAGCCTGAGTAATTTAGTGAGACTCTGCAAAGAACTTTAAAAGATTAGCTGGGCATGGCACACACCTACAGTCCCAGCTACTCAAGAGGCTGAAGCAGAAGGATTGCTTGAGCCCAGGAGTTCGATGCTGCAGTGAGCTATGATCACACCACTGTACTCTAGCCTGGGTGACAGAGCAAGACTCTGTCTCTCTGTCTCTAACAAAAAAAAAACAAAAAAAAAGGCATCTTTTCCTTTCTTTTTTTAAGCATCAGAGGTATCACGTTAGAAGGGAAGGTATCTTTCGAGTGAGGTCACCTAAGCTGAGATTTGAAGGATAAATTGAAGCAGATAGGAGAGGATAATCCAGGCAGAAGCATCAGCAAGTGTAGAGATAGTGAAGAACTTGGCTGTTAGAGGAACACCGAAGGCATGGGGGCCTGGAGGCAAGGACCTGGTGCTTGTGTCATATC
>NW_016107412.1:6018-23705 GCF_001604975.1 Cebus imitator | reverse complement strand
CAGGAACTAGATGATGTAGACTGCAGGGTGAGCCAGTTGGGGAAAGGAAGCAGGAGGTCAGTTTTTATCACATTAAGTTTGAGCTGCCTGCTAGCCGTATCCACAGTGATGCGCGATGTCAGTTAGACATTTGGACATGTGTGCTGGGAGTTCTGGGCAGAGGTTGGGCTATGTGGATGATATGCAAAGCCCTGACACTGGATGACACCATCAAAGAGGCAAAATAGCATAGATGGAGAGGAGAAGAGGTACCAGCCTGAGCCCTGGGGCACACGGTGTTGAAGGAGAGGGAGAGGAACAAGCAAAGGAGAGTGAGATGGTGCAGACAGTGGCATAGGAGGGCAGGCAGAGAGCATGGCATCCTGGCATTTGAGGGCAGTATTTCGGGGAGGAGGGAGTAGTCAGCAAAGCATGAGACTTATCATTTTACATGACCATTGTGTCTTCTTCTGGCAGGACCCAACACACCTGGCATCCAGGACCATTTCTGAATCTCGTTCTTCCTTCCCTAATCTCATCTATTCTTTCCTTCCAAATCCTTTCCTTCAGACAGGCAGGGGGGCTCACGGACTTCTTGTTTTGGCCTTAGGTAAATCACTCATCTCTCAGTGTCTCTCTTTCCTCCTTTTTTAAATGAATTACCATGAGAATTAAGTGAGAAGGGTTGTAAATCACTTAGCAAGAACCTGTTCCCCAGCTAGTGTTGATTTAATTGTTCTCAATTCCCTCCCTTGTGCCTTGCTGTGCGACCTCCACTCTTGCCTCTCTAAATCTGACCTATCTTTTCATGACCAGCCCACAGCCCCTTCATCTAAGAGAACTTGGCTTGCTGCTCCACCTGTCTCAGAACCCTCCTCCTCTGGAGGTGTGATCACTCTGCCATTCCCCCTGTAGTCCTTTACCTGACCTCTAAATCTGTAAGAGCCGAACAAGAAACGACTGTCCTTTGTTTGCTGGGAGCATGCATCTGTGTGGGGCACAGTTCCAGGCATGGAGCGGGTGGTGCTCTGCACTGTTGATTTCACAGCAGAAAGTGTTCCTATTACACAGATGAGAAAACTGAGATCACAAAGAGCCTTGTTCTGTGGTCTGTGGCCTCTTTCCCCTCATCTTGATTAATGTAAGTGTCATTCAGAAGAAGTTTTATTTTGTTTTCAAGTCCAGAGGAGCTTTTCTTTTTCTTTTATTGCGATAGAGTCTTGCTCCGTCACCCAAGCTGGAGTGCAGTGGTGCCATTTCAGGTTCAAGTGATTCTCCTGTCTCAGCCTCCTAAGTAGCTGGGACTATAGGTGCGCACCACAATGCCAGCTAATTTTTGTGTTTTTTGTAAAGATAGGTTTTGTCATGTTGGCCAGGTTGGTCTTGAACTCCTGACCTCAAGTGATCTGCTCACCTCAGCCTCCCAAAGTGCTGGGATTACAGGCATGAGCCACCGTGCCCACCACTTTTCTTTTTCTTCACAGCAGATCTTTCCACATACGGCTGCTTATAGATGAGTTGAGAACTGGCACCTGATTCTAGAATTAGGTTCTAGAGACTCAATGCCGATATAAGAACGTTTGCATGTGACATTTGTCTGCCTTTAGTTTCTTTTAATTTTGAAGTCTTTGATTGCTAGTAGGCCTCAGATCTCGGCTGACAACAACCTCTGCCTCCTGGGCTCAAACAATTCTCCTACCTCAGCCTCCCAAGTAGCTGGGATTACAGGCGCCACAGGTGCGTGCCACCACACCTGGCTAATTTTTTGTATTTTTAGTAAAAATAGGGTTTCACCACGTTAGCCAGGCTGGTCTCGAACTCCTGACCTCAGGTGGTCCACTTGCTTCAGCCTCCCAAAGTGCTAGGATTACAAGCATGAGCCATCATGCCTGGCCAACTGTTTTGTGTTGTTTTGCTTTGCTTTGCTTTTTGAGACAAGGATCTTGCTCTGTTGCCTAGACTGGAGTGCAGTGGCACATTCACAGCTTACACAGCCTCAACCTCCCAGGCTCAAGCAATCCCACCTCAGGCTCCTGAGTAGCTGGTACTGCAGGTGTGCACCACCACACCTGGCTGATTGTGGTATTTTTTGTAGAGATGGGGTTTTGCAAATTGCACAGGCTGGTCTCGAACTCCTGACTTCAAGTCAGGCATTCAAACAATTCTCCTGCCTCAGCCTCCCAAGTAGCTGGGATTATAGGCGCCACAGGTGCACACCACCACACCTGGCTAATTTTTTGTATTTTTAGTAAAAATGGGCCTCCCATGTAGCTGGGATTACAGGTGCCTGCCACCACACCCAGCTAACTTTTGTATTTTTAGTAGAGATGGATTTCACCATTTTGGCCAGGCAAGTCTCAAACTCCTGGCCTCAGGTGATCTACCTGCCTCGGCCTCCCAGAGTGCTGGGATTACAGGCATGAGCCACCACACCCAGCACATTTTTTAAAATGTTTGTTTAATTTACACTAAGTGAAATCCTTGGCTCCTAAGTGTGCAGTGTGGCCAGTATCTGCAGGATCATTTCATTACTTCAGAGGTCCTTCATGCCTGTTTTCAGTCCTTCCTACCCAGAAGCATCCACTGACCTGACTTCTATCACCGTAGCTTAGGTTTGCCTCTTAGAGCTTTGTATGAACGAAGTCTTGTGATATTTAAGATGTTTATATTTTTTCTTGTCAACATGCTTTCATTCTCACATTAGCCCTTGTCAGAAGAAATATGTGAGATACCTAGAGCAGCTGGTACAGCAGTCCCCGCTCCCCTCTTTTTTTCTTTTTCTGAGACACAGTCTCACTGTGTCACCCAGGCTGGAGTGCAGTGGTACGATCCTGGCTCACTGCAACCCTCCTCCTCCCGGGCCCAAGCAGTCCTCCCACCTCAGCCTCCTGAGTGGCTGGAACTACAGGTGCACACCACCATGCTAATTTGGTAGAGACAGGTTTCCCCATGTTACCTGGGCCAGTCTCAAACTCCTGGGCTCAAGCAATCCACCTGCCTTGGCCTCCCAAAGTGCTGGGATTCACAGGTGTGAACCACAATACCCAGCCTGATCTCCCCATTTTAAAGAGGGAAATTGAATTCTAGAGATGAAGTAGACTCAGTTCAACATAATTTCCTTTTAAACATTGTCACCAATTTTGAGACATGGTAGAAAAATTGAAATAGTATATTCAGTACTTATTTTCTTATTTTTTTTTATTCTCAAAGGAGGTGATTTTCTTATGTTTTAAAAATAGAATTAAATTTATTTTATTAGCTTAAAACACAGTCTATATTTCTTGTTTCTAAAATTAGATATGTGAAAGACAAAAAATTTGAAAAATATTGAGGACTTTTTTCCCCTTTGAACCTAACCCTAACTTCAACAGCTAAAACCCAAAGTCTTTAGATGGGAATATTTTTTCTTCTTCCTTTTTTACCTTTGGACCTAGGACCTCATTTTCCCTCTCTTAGCTCACATTACATCCTTGTATCTGGCTAGTGTTTCCAAAAGTCTCACCAAGGGCTTCTTTATACATCTAGTAAATATAAGAGAAGACTGTATTTTAGGCTTTATTGCTCAGCACCCCCCCCCCCCCCTTTTTTTTTTTTTTTTTTTTTTTTTTTTTTTTTTTGAGATGGAGTCTCACTCTCACCCAGACTGGAGTGCAATGCTGCAGTCTTTGCTCACTGTAACCTCTGCTTCCTGGGTTCAAGCAATTCTTCTGCCACAGCCTCCCAAGTAGCTGGGATTACAGACACCCGTCACCACGTCTGGCTGGTGTTTTTTGTTGTTGTTGTTGTTGTTTTCAATAGAGACGGGATTTCATCATGTTGGCTAGGCTGGTCTCGAACTTCTGACCTCAGGTGATCTGCCCACCTCAGCGTCCCAAAGTGTTGGTATTACAGGTGTGAGCCACCACACCCGGCCTCAGTTCACCCAGGCTGGAGTGCAGTGGCAAGATCTCTGCTCACTACAACCTTTTAGGTTCAAGCCATTCTCCTGCCTCTGCCTCCCAAGTAGCTGGGACTACAGGCACATGCCACCACACCCTGCTAATTTTTGTATTTTGGGGGTGGAGTTTTTAGTGGACTTTTTTTGGGAAGAGAGTTGGATGGAGAGAGATGTCTGGGTTCAGTACCCCAGCCAAAGAGACAGGGAAATAGGTTCAGGAAAGCAAAGTGAGTATCTTGGGTGGGCCCAAGCACAGGGGTTTAGAGCATGGGCTTTAGAGCTGGCAGACCTGGTTTTCAGTTTCAGCTCTACCACCTACTGGCGCCATATATACATTAATAAGCCTCTTGCGGCTTCCATTTGCTCACTGCAAAATGGAGGGGAATGCAGAGTTGTGAGAGTTAATTCCTAGTCTCAAAAAAAAAAAAAAATGATAGGGCATGGTCGCACACGCCTATAATTCCCTATAATTCCAGCCACTTGGGAGGTTGAGGCAGGAGAATCAGTTGAACCTGGCAGGTGGAGGTTGTAGTGAGCTGAGATCGTGCTACTGCACTCCTGCCTGCGTGACAGAGTGACACTCTGTCTCAAAAAAAAAAACAACTAAATGGGCATTTTCAAATAATATAGGATGTAATTTTGTTACTTTATATTATAAATGCGTATTAATTCTATTATCTGTATATATTTATAAATACATGTTTGCGTTCTAAATACATATGGAAAAGAATGGAAGAGGGCCCATTTACAAAAAGAAGCCAGCATGGAAAATACTCATGAATACATGTAGAACAAATGTGTGTGCAAGAACTTTTACATGAAGAAAATTTTAAATATTACGGAGACATAAAACCTGAAACAATGGGAAAGCATCTACTCCTGTTCTTTACATATAAAGATCCAATATTATTGTTTTTATTTATTTATTTGAGACCAAGTCTCACTCTGTTGCCCAGGCTGGAGTACAGTGGCATGATGTCGGGTCACTGCAACCTCTGCTTCCTGGGTTCAAGAGATTCTCCTGCCTTAGCCTCCTGAGCAGCTGGGATTATAGGCGCCTGCCCCCATGCCCAGCTAATTTTTTGTATTTCTTAGTAGAGACAGGATCTCACCATGCTGGCCAGCCTGGTCTCGAACTCCTGACCTCAGGTGATCCACCCATCTCAGCCTCCCAAAGTGCCAGGATTACAGGCATGAGCAACCGTGCCTGGCCAGATCCAGTATTATTGTTGACATCATTACAAGAAGATCATTCGTCATAAATTAATGTAAACATATGATGTGATCCAAATACGATCAAATTTTTTTAAGGACAAACTAGTTCTAAAGTTCAGATAGAACGAAGTGGGAATAAGAGGGTACAGGAATTTATCAAAACATGGCCAGGAGCTGTGGCTCACACCTATAATCCCAGTGACTTGAGAGACTGAGGCAGGAGAATTGCTTGAGCTCAGGTGTTCAAGGCTGCAGTGAACTGTGGTCGTAGCACTGCACTCCAGCCTGGGTGACAGAGTGACACCCTGACTCAAAAAATTTAAAAAATGGTTAGGTGCAGTGGCTCATGCCTGTAATCCCAGGACTTTGGGAGGCCAAGGCGGGTGGATCAGTTGAACTCAGGAGTTAGAGACCAGCCTGGGCAACATGGGGAAACCCCATCTCTACAAAACAAAACACAAAAATTAGTCAGGTATGGTAGCTCACCTATAGTACTAGCTACTTGGGAAGCTGAGGCAGGAGGATCACTTGAGCCTGGGAGGTAGAGGTTGCAGTGAGCGGAGATTGCGCCACTGCACAAGGACCTAGGCGACAGGAGTGGAATCCTGGCTAAAAAGTAATAATGATAAATGAATAAAAATAAAAGGCCGGGTGCAGTGACTCACGCCTGTAATCCTAGTACTTTGGGAGGCCAAGGCGGGCGGATCACCTGAGGTCAGGAGTTTGAGACCAGCCTGACCAACATGGAGAAACCCCATCTCTACTAAAAAATACAAAATTAGCCGGCATGGTGATGCATGCCTGTAATACCAGCTACTCTGGAAGCTGAGGCATGAGAATTGCTTGAACCCAGGAGTTGGAGGTTGTGGTGAGCCAAGATCAAGCCATTGCACTCCAGCCTAGGCAACAAGAGCGAAACTCCATCTCAAAAAAATAAATAAAAGTTATCAAAGCATGAATAGACAGATTCTCTGGTATAGAACAGCCCAGAAAAACACCCAAATATATGAGGAAATGTAGAATATGATAAAAGTGGCATTTCAGATCTGAGGGGAAAAGATGAATTATTCAGTAAATGGTGTGGAGACAAGTGGGGAACCATCTGGGGAAAGGGGAAGTTGGATCCCTACCTATTCCTACAGAAAGCCCAGATGGGACAGGATTGAAATGCAAAAGCCAAGAGCAGACAAGTGCTAGAAAGAAAAAAATTAAAAGAAAATTACACCTTAAAAATTTAAAAAGCCCAATGTCAGCATGGAAAGTAAAAAGCAATAACAAAATAAGGAGGAATAATGGTAAATCAGTAAGAAAATGATCAATAAGCAGATAGAAAAATGACAGAAAATGTGAANTGCGGCTGGAGCTGAGGGAATGGTGGGAGAAGAGTTCAAAGGGTAATGGCCAGCAGGGTGCATGTGTGAGAGAGAAGGGCATGCATCTCTTACAGGGCCTGTGGGTTAGGAGGCCATGCTAGGGACTTTGGCTCTTACTTAGAGTAACATAGGGAACCGTTGGAGGACGTTGAGCAGAGGAGTGCTGCTGTCTTACTTAGATTATCAAGGGATCATCCTGGCTGTTGCTGAGATGGGATGGCAGCAGAGCAGTGTGGGAGCAGCTTTGTTAGCACTCTCAATGGGAGGTGATGGTGGCTTGGAGCTGGGAGGGTAGTGATGGAGCTGGTAAGAAGCTGCTCACGGATTCTAGATTCATTTTGAAGGTTGGAATCCACAATAGGATTTGCCGATAGATTTCAGAGAGAATATGTTGTTAAGGGTGACTCAGGTTTTTAGCCTGAGGACCTGTTGAAGATGGTGCTGACAGGAACTAGATGATGTAGACTGCAGGGTGAGCCAGTTGGGGAAAGGAAGCAGGAGGTCAGTTTTTTTTATCATGTTAAGTTTGAGCTGCCTGCTAGGTGTATCCACAGTGATGCCGAGATGTCAGTTAGACATTTGGACATGTGTGCTGGGAGTTCTGGGTAGAGGTTGGGCTGCGTGGATGATATGCAAAGCCCTGACACTGGATGACACCATCAAAGAGGCAAAATAGCATAGATGGAGAGGAGAAGAGGTACCAGCCTGAGTCCTGGGGCACACGGTGTTGAAGAAGAGGGATAGGAACAAGCAAAGGAGACAGAAGGCACAGACAGTGGTATAAGAGGACAGGCAGAGAGCGTGGCATCCCGGCATTTGAGGGAAGACAGTATTTTGGGGAGAAGGGACTGGTTAGCCATGTCAAATGCTTATCAGCATGAGACTTGTCATTTGACATGACCATTGTGTCTTCTACTGGCAGGACCCAACACATCTGGCATCTGGGACCATTTCTGAATCTCATTCTTCCTTCCCTAACCTCATTTCCCTTCCACATTCCTTTCCTTCAGCCAGTCAGGGAGGCTCACAGACTTCTTTTGGCCTTAGGTAAATCACTCATCTCTCTATGTCTCTAATTCCTTGTTTTGTTTTGTTTTGTTTTTTTTAATGAATTACAATGAGAAATAAATGAGAAGGGTTGTAAATCACTCAGCAAGAAAGCTGGGGTTGTAAATTCCCCAGCTAGTGTTGATTTAGTTGTTTTCGGTTCCCTCCCTTGTCACAATGGCAGTGTCTCTGTGCCACCTCCACTCTTGCCTCTCTAAATCTGACCTGTCTTTTCATGACCAGCGAAGCCCCTCCATCGAAGAGAACCTGGCTTGCTGCTCCATCTGTCTCAGAACCCTCCTCTGGAGGCGTGATCACTCTGCCCTTTCCCTGCAGTCCTTTACTTGGCCTCTCAATCTGTAAGAGCTCAGCAAGAAACGATGTCCTTTGTTTACTGTATGTGTGCTTCTGTGTGGGGCACAGTTCCAGGCATAAGCGGATGGGGCTCTGTACTGTTGATTTGACAGATCTTCAGAAAGTGTTCTCATTACATAGATAGGAAAACCAAGATCACAAAGAGCCTTGTGCTGTGGTCTCTGGTCTCTTTCTCCTCATCTTGATTAATTTCAGTGTTGTTCAGAAGATGCGTTACTATTTCGTTTTCAAGTCCAGAGAAGCTTTTCTTTTTCTTTTTTTAAGATGGAGTCTTGCTCTGTCACCTAAGCTGGAGTGGAGTGGTACGATTTCAGGTTCAAGCGATTCTCTTGCCTCAGCCTCCTGAGTAGCTGGGACTATAGGTGTGTGCCACCACGCCCGGCTAATTTTTGTATTTTTTGTAGAGATGGGTTTCACCATGTTGGCAGGCTGGTCTCGAACTCCTGACCTCAAGTGATCCGCCCGCCTCAGTCTTCCAAAGTGCTGGGATTACAGGCATGAACCACCATGCCCACCACTTTTCTTTTTCTTCACAGCAGACCTTTCCACGTATTGCTGCTTGTAGATGAGTTGAGAACTGGCACCTGAGTCTAGAATGAGGTTCTAGAGACTCAATGCCAATATAAGAATGTTTGCATGTGACATTTGTCTGCCTTTAGTTTCTTTTCATTTTGAAGTCTTTCATTGCTAATGAGCCTCAGGAGAGTGGCTTTTTTCTTTTTTTTTAAGAGAAGATCTTGCTCTGTTGCCCAGGCTGGAGTACAGTGGCACATTCACAGTTCATTGCAACCCTGACCTCCCAGACTCAAGCAATCTTCCCACCTCAGGCTCCTGAGTGGCTGGTACTACGGCTGTGCACCACCACACCTGGCTAATTGTTGTATTTTTTTTTTGTAGAGATGGGGTTTCACCACACTGCTCAGGCTGGTCTTGAATTCCTGGGCTCAAGCAATCTGCCTGCCTCAGCCTCCCAGAGTTCTGGGATTACAGGTGTGGGCCACCGTGCCTGGCCAGGAGATTAATTTTGACTAATCAGTTTTCATCGAAATCCCAGGAGGCCCATAACTTGGCAAGCTCATCCAGACAGGCTTTTACTAGGCACATCACCAAACTTGATGTTCCCTGTTGTCCAAACTGGATGGGCTGGCCCTAAAATAACCTGTAATTCAACATCTGAGGACTCTGCAGGGAGGTGTATCCTTTAGCCTAGAGCAGGTATGTTTCTTCCAGGGCTTTATTCAGAGAGGAGCAATTAGTTGCTTTGCTGGACAGAGTGGGACATGTGTGACCTTATTAGGGGGCAACAGTGGAGCATGTTGGCACCATTTTTTAGCTGTGTAACTCCAAACAAATTCCTTGACCTCCCTGGGCTTCAATTTCCTCACCTGTAAACTTCTTCATGAATCACAAGGACTAACTTTACATGGTGTCTGTCACGTGGTGCACATCCATTTGCCATTACTACTGCCACTGCCACCTTTGTTCCAAATTTCATGCTGAGCCTAAAGAACACCGATTATTTTCTCATAGTTATTGAACTGACTTGAAAGAGCCTATCCGTCTGAGTTCAGTAACCACATTGTCTCAGAGAGAAAGTCTGAAATCTGGTTTCTCAACTGCTGAATCACCTTTTAGTCTTCCACCTGGCCTTACCTGTTTCCCTGTCTGTAAAGTGAACTTAAGTATTTACCTGTAAGTACCCTTTTCCTTTTTTTTGAGACAGGGTCTTACTCTGTCGCCCAGGCTGGAGTGCAGTGGCGCAATCATGACTCACTGCAACCCCCCGCCTCCCAGGTTCAAGCTATTCTTCCACCTGCCACCCTGCCAAGCTAATTTTTGCATTTTCAATAGAGACACGGTTTCATCATGTTGGCCAGGCTGGTCTTAAAGTCCTGACCTCAAGTGATCCTCCTGCCTCAGCCTCCCAAAGTGCTGGGATTATAGGCGAGAGCCACCGTGCCCGATCCCTTTTCCTTTTTAAAAGGAAATTGTCAGACAAATGATGAGTAGTGAGTAGCATCATCATCTCTAGTGAACTCTAAGCTTTGTGGGAGCATACACAGTCCAGGGCATGGCACAGAGTGGGGAATATTTGTCAAATGAATTAACCTCTGCCCTTGAAACAGAACCAAAGCAACAAAACACATGGAATGAATAAAGTGACCTTTCTGCTCCAAATGAATAAGAAACAGTGGCATCACCCCAGCCCCTTTTATTCAGTCTTCCCTAACTTCCTCTTGACTGTCCCTAAGCTAACATGTGACATGGAGCAGGTTTCTGAACAGCTATTCATCCATCAGGGAAGTGTTGAACAGTGACAGTTCCAGCACCAAAGTTGGAAGCCACCAATATAGACCTTCAGAGATCAGTTTTCCCTACCTGTGTATCCTTGAGTTAGAGATAGGACATGGAGCTGGAGCTGACCTTGTGAAATGTCTCTTTCCCCTTTTCCTTTCCTAAAGCTTTTTGTCTGGCTCATCTCACCACACTGATGGTCTTCTTCATTAATTCACTGAGTGCCAAGAGTGTGCAATTGGCACCACCAACTTCACGCTTCTCATCTGTTTGAAGAGCATGGGCTGCTCTGACATGAGACTAGAAAAGGCCTTCCCCTGACATTGGCTGGCCATTTGGAAAAATTAAAATTTTATTGTTTGGCTTCTTACTGTTTTCTTTCCTACTGAAAACCAAATGGGATTTGCTGGCCTTAGCTGTATTCTGAATTTGTTCTCTTTTTTCCCCTTGGAAACATCTTATGTCATGCTCTTAAAATGATCATACTCTACTTCCTGGTGTTTGACCCTGGGAAGAACACTCATTGGTGGGGAAATGGGTTCCTCATCCAGCAGAGAATCATAGAATGTGAGATGTGCGTGGGACTTGTCATTCAGTAGACTGGTTTTCAAGCTTTGCTCCATAGAACCACGGGATGTCTGAAGGGCCCTGATGAGGACAGGAGAGTTGGGCATAGTGAAATGAGCCAAGCTCTAGGCCTCCCACCCCTCCTTGCACCAGAACAGTTTCACTTTTATCTGTTTAAAATGGTCTAAGAGTGGAGAGGGACTTGAAGAGCCATTGATTAATTGTATTCTTTTGTTTGAGAATTGGAGAAAGGCAGGCCCGGAGATGCAGGGAGATGCCCAGGATCACACAGCTGTTGGTAGTAGGGCCAGATTTCCTGGCAGCCATCTTGCCATTGGATCAGCCTTGCCCTGTTAACTGCAAAGCCTTATGTTCCCAGTCTAGTCTGCCCAGTCATCACTGTCTGGCACTTGTCACAGAGCTCTCTCATGTTGATCTGTTTTGGGTCCTTGGTTTTTTAGCTTCTCTGGGAACCTGTCTTTTCATTCATTTTGCCAGCAAACATTTGGTGAGCTCCTAGAATGTGCCAGGCGTGGTGGCAGTCACTGGGGACAGCACTCAACAGTACAGATCCCAAATTAGAGGAGGAGCTCTGTGGGGAAATCTGAGATACTTTTTTTTTTTTTTTTTTTTTTTTTTTAAGAGGCAGAGCCTTGCTCTATTGCCCAGGCTGG
Organism: Cebus imitator; assembly: GCF_001604975.1. Taxonomy (NCBI): domain Eukaryota; kingdom Metazoa; phylum Chordata; class Mammalia; order Primates; family Cebidae; genus Cebus; species Cebus imitator. The sequence continues at coordinate 12,243 of NW_016107412.1, read as the reverse complement.
AGTGCAGTGGTGCAGTCATAGCTCACTGCAGCCTTGACCTCCTGGGCTCAAGCTATCCTCTTGCCTCAGCTTCTGAGTAGCTGGGACTACAGGCATGTGCTGCCATGCCCAGCTAAGTTTTTTGTTTTTTTTTTTCTCCCAGTAAAAATAGACTCTCGCCATGTTACTCAAGCTAGTCTCGATTTCCTGGCCTCAAGTGATCCTCCTGCCTCTGCCTCCCCAAATGCTGGGATTACAGGTGTGAGCCACCATTCCTGGCCTTGCCGTACAACCAGGTCTAGTGTCAGGAGGCCTCTGCCCCTTCAAGTCCAGAAGAGGCTCCTCTGCAATGTTTAAGCCTAGACTGAAGAAGGAGCACAGGGTGGGAAATGTATTTTGGATAGATATACCATTTTTTCTAAACTGTATTGTGTTTCTAAGAGGTACATGTACAGGGGACAAAATACCCAAGTTATAAAAAAGGTAAATGATGGAAAATCAGGCCCTCACCCTATTCCTCAGCTACCCAGCTTCCTTTCTAGAGGAAACTGCTATTGACTTTTCTTGTTTATCCTTTCCAGGATAGCCTATGTATTTGTAAATGCACAGATATTTATGTTTTATTAATATTCATATGTTTAATTAGAAATAGTAGCATACTACATGTACTTTGCATCTTGTTTTTTTCATTTAATATCTTGGAGAGGGTTGCATAAAAGCATATGTAGAACCGCCTCATTCTTCTGCATGTATACATAGTATTCCATATGTCCATATGCTGTGTTATCGTTTAACGTATTTAGAGTTGGGGTCTTACAGCGTTGCCAAGGCTGGCCTCAAATCCTGGGTTCAAACGATCCTCGCCATTCAGCCTCCTATGTAGCTGGAGCCACAGATGTGCTCAGCTCTGCTGTGTCGTCATCTTTTAAACCAGTCCTGTGGATCGGTATTTATAATATTTTGCTATTAGAAAGGATGCTGCATGAATAATTTTGGACCTACGTAGTTTTCCACGTGTAAAGTCCTAGAAGCAAAATTACCGGGTCAAAGGGTAAGGACCTTTGCAATTTTAATGGCTGTTACCAATTTGCCTCAGAGATTATAGCATTTCAGACTGTCACTAGCCTCAAATGAGAGTGCCCATTTACCCGCATCAGCATCAACATGGGGTGTTATTAGACTCTTGGATCTTTATCAATTCAGCAGCTGGCAGGTGCTGTCTCACTGCAGTTTCAGTTTCTAAGTTCCCTTGTAACTTATTCTTATAAATAAGCTTGAACCATTATATTAATTCACTTCCTGTGAACTGTTCACATCCTCTGCCATTCTCCTATTTGTAGTCACTTTTTATGTAGGAAAATAGGCCTTGTCTGCAATGTGATGCAAATTTTTGTGTGTATGTTTCTCATATGTCTTCAGGTTCTTGGCCTCCCAAAGTGCTGGGATGACAGGCATGAGCCACCTCACCTGGCCTATTTTGTTGTTTTTTAAAAATAATTTTTTTTTTGGAGACCGAGTCTTGCTCTGTCGCCTGGGCTGGAGTGCAGTGGTGCGACCTTGGCTCACTGCAACCTTTGCCTCCTGGATTCAAGCGATTCTTGTGCCTCAGCCTCCCATGCGCCCACCACCATGTCCAGCTAATTTTTGTATTTTTGGTAGAGACAGGGTTTCACCATGTTGGCCAGGCTGGTCTCGAACTCCTGGCCACAGGTGATCCACCCGCCTTGGCCTCCTCCCAAAGGGCTGGGATTACAGGGATGAGCCACTGTGCCCAGCACATTTTAAAAAATATTTGTTTAATTTACACCAAGTGAAATGCTTGACTCTTAAGTGTACAGGTGGCCAGTACCTGCAAGATCATTTCATTACTTCAGAGGTCCTTCATGCCTGTTTTCAGTCCTTCCTACCCAGAAGCATCCACTGACCTGACTTCTATCACCGTAGCTTAGGTTTGCCTCTTAGAGCTTTGTATGAATGAAGTCTTGTGATATTTATGATGTTTATGTTTTTTCTTGTCAACAAGCTTTCATTCTCACATTAGCCCTTGTCAGAAGAAATATGTGAGATACATAGAGCAGCAGGTACAGCAGTCCCCGCTCCCTCTTTTTTTCTTTTTCTGAGACACAGTCTCACTGTGTTACCCAGGCTGGAGTGCAGTGGTACGATCCTGGCTCACTGCAAACTTCCTCCTCCCGGGCCCAAGCAGTCCTCCCACCTCAGCCTCCTGAGTGCCTGGAACTACAGGTGCGTACCACCATGCTAATTTCGTAGAGACAGGTTTCCCCATGTTACCTGGGCCAGTCTCAAACTCCTGGGCTCAAGCAATCCACCTGCCTTGGCCTCCCAAAGTGCCGGGGTTCACAGGTGTGAACCACAATACCCGGCCTGATCTCCCCATTTTAAAGAGGGAAATTGAAGTCTAGAGATGAAGTAGACTCAGTTCAGCATACTTTCCTTTTAAAGGTTGTCACCAATTTTAAGACATTGGAGAAAAATTGAAATACTATATTCAGTACTCATTTTCTTATGTTTCTCTTTTTCATTCTCAAAGGAGCTGGTTTTATGTTTTTAAAATAAATTCATTTTATTAGCTTAAAACACAAAAAATCCATATTTCTTGTTCCTAAAATTATATTTAGATATGTGAAGGCAAAAATTTGAAAAATATTGAGATTTGATTCCTGAAATCCTTGCTCATGTTAAAAAAAAACAAACAAAAAAAAGAAAAATATTGAGAACGTTTTTCCCTTTAAACCTAACCCTAACTTCAGCAGCTAAAACCCGAAGTCTTTAGATGGGAATATTTTTTGTTCTTCCCTTTTTTTTCCTTAGGACCTAGGACTTCATTTTCCCTCTCTTAGATCACATTACATCTTTGTCCCTGGCCAGTGTTTCCAAATGTCTCACCAAGGGCTTCTTTATACATCTAGAAAACATAAGAGAAAACTACTGTATTTTAGACTTTATTGCTTAGTCCCCCCCATTTTTTTTTTTTTTTTTTTTTTTTGAGACGGAGTCTCACTCTGTCACCTAGGCTAGAGTGCATGCTGCAATCTCAGCTCACTGTAACCTCTGCCTCCCGGGTTCAAGTGATTCTCCTGCCTCAGCCTCCCAAGTAGCTGGGGTTACAGGCGCCCACCACCACGCCTGACTAATTTTTTTCTTGTATTTTTGGTAGAGACAGGATTTCACCATGTTGGCTAGGCTGGTCTCGAACTGCTGACCTCAGGTGATCTGCCCACCTCGACCTCCCAAAGTGCTGGGATTACAGGCATGAGCCGCAGCACCCAGCCTCAGTTCCCTTTCTTTAATTCTAAAAAGTGAAGTTAACCAGAACTCGTTCTGGGATGTGACATCAAAGTCATAATCTTTCAAATGTGGGTGTGAGAAATATTAAGAGGGGAACAGCTGCATCGGCTCCTCAAGGGCAAAACCAGTTATTCCAGATATGCCCCTCTTTTAATTTTGACCGTGCGCATCCCCTTGAGCCATTCCTTGGCCTGTAAATGCTGAAATTGAGGGGATCCCAGCCCAGAATACTGTTTCCTTAGCAAAAGTGACTCATTATACTGGCCATAGCAGTTTCTGAATCAGAAATTCCCTGTAATTACTACTTTTAAATAATGTGCCCTGACACTTTCAAAGATGGAATCCAAACCCTAAGCTTTTTCTTCTCTAAATTTGCTGCCTGCTTTCAAATGTAGTTCATGTACCCGATCAGATTTATCAGAGAGCAAGGTCTCAGCCCTTTGGCCTCCATGGGATAGGGATACAGTGTATGATAGCAGCTCAGCAGTGCCAGGAAAAGCACCAGTCTTTCCCTTGATATCTACCAGTCTGAGCCCCTTTAGGACTGAACTGTCAGGTTTTTTACATTTCTGCAGAGAGAATGAGAAATCTCTCTTGCACTGACATCCAAGAGGCAGCTGCAAGACCAGGTACCAGCATTAGATGCTCACAATGGAGAAAGGACACGAGGAGATTGCTGCCCTCAGTACATCACTAAGCTGTAGGTAGGAGATCATTCATGGTGAGATGAGGTGTTTTGTTTTGTTTTTTAATCTGCGCTTTGGGGTGGCTTTCCAAAGTGTTTCACTTTTCTCCACATTCCCTTCCTTCTCTAATTTCCTGCATATAAAACAACTTCAGAGAGATATGATTTCTGCATCATCATTCCCATTGGGCCCTCTGCAGAGGGATATGCGAAACAGATACTGCAGAAAAAAGCTGCAGCCAGCACCAGCACAATGAGCGGCAGTTAAGTTTGTGAGTAGTTGCTCAGCACCTGTAAAAGGAAGAATGTCACGGAAAGCTCAACACTTGTCGGGGTATCTGCAGCTGTGGTTTGACTAACTACCCTGCAGCTCTGTCACTTTATTTTTTTTTTAAGATACCCAGAAAGAGAAGCTTTCTCACCCTTTTCTCCTCTTGGTCAGTTGCATTCGGCACAGATCTGTCACCAGCAGGTTGCGTCCTGGGAATTTAGGGCCCTCTGATGTTGTGTTGGGCCTGCAGGGGAGGGCAAAGCCCCTGACAGCTTTTTCTGCTGGACAGGCAAGAAATTCTGAGCAGCTTTGACATTAGATAGCTAAGTTATTTTGTTTTATTTACTTTTCTTTCTTTCTTTCTTTTTGAGATGGAATCTCACTCTGCTACCCGGCGTGATCTCAGCTCACTGCAACCTCCACCTCCCGGGTTCAAGCAGTTCTTCTGCCTCAGCCTCCTGAGTAGCTGGGACTACAGGTGCATGCTGCCATGCCTGGTTAATTTTTTGTATTTGGGTAGAGACAGCGTTTCACCATGTTGCCCAGGTTGGTCTCGAACTCCTGAGCTCAAGCAGTCCGCCCACCTCGGCCTCCCAAAGTGCTGGGATTACAGGTGTGAGCCACTGCACCTGGCCATTTTTATTTCTTTCTAGATTTAATATTCGAGTGGTTTCTGTGTTACTTTCTGTGTTTCTTTGTGGCCTATGAGTTTTAGCCCCTTTTGCCTTCAATTATCCCTCTTCTTACATTCAACCTCGAGAAATGATATTATCCTATTATTTTGGATACGTTTGCCAGTTACGCTTTCAAGTCTGTGACTTCTGGAACTATGCAGATCTTTATTGTAAAGCAGAAATCCCATTATCTGATTTCTCTGCTTATTTCAGAGTTCCCCAAAGAACCCCTAGGTTGGTGAGGTTTCTGAGAAAATGGCTTTATGTGTGTGCAAAAAAAAAAGAACAAATCATATTTAATGTCAGTAAATTCCTGTTAGAAACAAACGCTAACTAGTTACGTAACAGGGCTGCCAGAGAGCAGGCTGAGGCTCCCTGGGATTTTCAGTGGCCCCTTTTCATTTCTTTCAACAACCATCAATTGAATACTTGCTGTATACGGAGCCTGGGCCAGGCATGAAAGAGAAGGGCGAACGGGAGCTGTGAGCCTGGCCCATGCGGGGGCCTGCCTTTGTGAATCTGTCTAGATCCCTGACTCATGCTGGGAGGACCAGCAAGTTAGAGTCCCCACTGTGGACTTGCAACATCAGGCACAGTGGGCTCTTCTGCTCTTTCCCGCAGCTCCCACAGAAAAGTGCCATCCTCCCTTTTCATCTTTGCAAAGCAAAAGGAAAGTAGAATTGTGCCTTTTTCTTCAAACTGTTTTGTCACTTAAGCCTTTATTCCTGCAGGATCCACAAAAGATTTAAGGTGACCCCAAGACAGTACATATTTGTTTCCCATTGATTACTGAAACAAAATCTATGGTGTCTCTCAGTTGGGAGCCTTGCTCAATGCCATCCTGCCATAAATACGCTTAATTTGGAAAAATCCAATTGGGCTGGAGAGGAGGAGCTATGTTGGCTTGGTTTCCAGAGACTGTGAAATGACTCCTGATCCCTAACATCCATTGCACTAGTAACTTTCATCTCACCCCTGTATAGTAATGACTTGAAAGGAGATGTTGGTGGGTTGAGTCCCTTCCATAGATGCAACAAAAGGGACAAAGTGAAGTGGGGTTTCTCCATTCAAATGTCTATTTTTTTGGCACTGTGTGGTTTTCTATAGCACATAAAACTACAGATAGGATTGGAAGGCTATGCTTGAAAGTCTCAATGTTTTTTTGCAGGGGCTGGAGTACAGTGGCACAATCTCAGCTCACTGCAACCTTTGCCTCCTGGATTCAAGTGATTCTTGTGCCTCAGCCTCTTGAGTAGCTGGGACTACAGGTGTGTGCCACTGCACCAGCCTCAATTTTTTTTTTTTTT
>NW_016107412.1:0-5168 GCF_001604975.1 Cebus imitator | reverse complement strand
CCCCAGGCTGGAGTGCAATGGTGTGATCTCAGCTGACTGCAACCTCTGCCTCCCAGGTTCAAGTGATTCTCCTGCCTCAGCCTCCCAAGTAGCTGGGATTACAGGTGCCCATCACCACACCCAGCTACTTTTTTGTATTTTTTGTAGAGACAGGGTTTCACTATGTTGTCCAGGCTGGTCTCAAACTCCTGACCTCAGCTGATCTACCTGCCTCTGCCTCCCAAAGTTCTGGGATTACAGGCATGAACCACCATGCCCCCGATTGTCCTTTTTTTTTTTTTTCCAGATACGGAGTCTTGCTCTGTCACCAGGCTGGAGTGCAGTGGTGCGATCTCAGCTCACTGCGACTTCTGCCTCCCGGGTTCAAGCGATTCTTCTGCCATAGTCTCCCAAGCAGCTGAGATTATAGGCGCACCACCACGCCCAGCTAATTTTTGTATTATTAGTAGATATTGGCCAGGCTAGCCTCGAACCCTTGACCTCGTGATCTGCCTGCCTCAGCCTCCCAAAGTACTGGGATTACAGGGCTGAGCCACCATGCCTGGCCCCCTATTGTCTTATCATGGTACCTCACACTGTGAGCTTTTTTGCACTAGATGTCCTGAGAGAGCCTTTTTGGTTTTTTTCAGGCAGAGTTTCACTCTTGTCACCCAGGTTGGAGTGCAATGGCGTGCAGTCTTGGCTCACTGCAATCTCCACCTCCCAGGTTCAAGCAAGTCTCCTGTCTCAGCCTCCTGAGTAGCTGGGATTATAGTCAAACACCAACACACCTGGCTAATTTTTGTATTTTTATAGAGACACTGTTTCACCATCTTGGTCAGGCTGGTCTTGAATGCCTGACCTTGTGATCCACCCACCTTGGCCTCCCAAAGTGCTGAGATTACAGGTGAGCCACTGCACCTGATGAGAGAGCCTTTAAGAAAATTGAGCAGATAGATTTGGGAACTTCTGTAGAATACAGATTATAGCCCTTTCTGGAGATGAATCGTACATGTTACTATTTTAGAAGCTCAGAAAAGTTGTGGAGAGAAGTCTTCCTAGCCTTTTAAACTTGGCATTTTCTAATCTCATTTGACTCTATAGGGTAAGGTAGTGCCTCGATGATGCTGTGATGAGGCTTCTAATGAATTAACATGTGCGAAGCATTTAGGACAGTGCTAAGCAAAATGGGTCCCACAAAGGGGCTGCTGCTGCTGTAAGCCCTTACATCCTTGTGCAGGTATTTATGTGGGAAAGATTCCTAGAAGAGGCATATTCAAAAATTTGATAGGACCAGGTGTGGTGCCTCATGCCTGTAATGCCAGCATTTTAGGAGGCCAAGGCAGGAAGATTGCCTGAGCCCAGGAGTTTGAGACCAGCCCAGGCAACATGGTAAGACCCCATCTCTGAAGAAAAAAAAAAAGCTGATAGATTCTCAGAATTACTTTTCAAAATCTAATCTGCCATGATCTAACAGTTCATTTGCCCAGGAAAGAGATAAGCAGCTGTTTTCCTATACTACATCCTTCTCCCTCTGCACACCATAACTGAAGAGGCAATGGAACATAACTGAAAGTCACCCTCTCTTTGTCTTGCAGGAGTCTGGCCACAGATAAGGGACCAAAATGACTGACTCAAAATATTTCACCACAACCAAGAAAGGTATTATTTGTTTAATAATGTGCCTTGTCCTACGCTTTCTCTGCCTGTCCCTTCTGTTTTCCTCCTGTGGCTATAGGGAGTAGGGGTGGGAATGAAGGCCTGGAAACAGGGCAAGAATGGCCTAGAGCTTCTTGTAGATCTAAAAAATTGAACTGTCGATGATATAAGAAATTGATCGCTCCTTTTAGAGCTCAGAAAGGGAAGAACATTAGCTCCAAGTATGGGAGAAAAAGTGCCCTTTGGTTCCCCATGGCTTAAACTAATTATATTTTTGGCTGGGCACAGTGGCTCACGGCTGTAATCCCAGCACTTTGGGAGGCCGAGGCAGGTGGATCATGAGATCAAGAGATTGAGACCATTCTGGCCAACATGATGAAACCCCTTTCTCTACTAAATATACAAAAATTAGCTGGGCATGGTGGCACACACCTGTAGTCCCAGCTACTCAGGAGGCTGAGGCAGGAGAATCGCTTGAACCTGGGAGGCAGAGGTTTCAGTGAACCAAGATCACACCACTGCACCCCGCCTGGCGACAGAGCGAGAATCCATGTTAAAAAAAAAAAAAAAAAAGTGTTTTTTTTCCAGGGGGAAAAAAACACACAATCCTATCAGCACCCTTGCAGCAGAGTGTGTGTGTGTGTGTGTGTGTGTCTGTGTGTGTGTGTGTGTGTGTGTGTCCATATGTCTGTCCTTATCCAAGGGCACTTTTTTTTTTTTTTTGAGATGGAGTTTCATGCCAGTCACCCAGGCTGGAGTGCAGTGGCGTAATCTTGGCTCACTGCAACCTCTGCCTCCTGGGTTCAAGTGATTCTCCTGCCTCAGCCTCCCGAGTAGCTGGAACTACAGGTGGGTGCCACCACACCCACCACACGCAGCAATTTTTTGAATTTTTAGTAGAGATAGGGTTTCACCATGTTGGCCAGCCTGGTCTCAAACTCCTGACCTCAAGTGATCCACCCACCTTGGCCTCCCAAAGTGCTGGGATTACAGGCATGAGCCACCATGCCCAGCCAGGCATGTATTTTTCATGGTTGTAATCCTGTTTTTCATTTGACATTTTGACATCATCTAAACATTTCCCAACAATTCTAATGACTGCTATTAAGTCCATTGAGTTGCTACACTGAAATTTGCTAAGCTAGGCTTAGAACATTGGGCATTTTGGTTGTTTCTGCTTTTAAGGAAATGGAGGATGTTGTTGTGGCTGACAAATGTGCTTTAACCGTGTAAGCATCTTTCTGACCAGTCCTTCCTTCCTCCCTCCTTCCTTCCAAGTGAGATTGACACACGCCTGCCAACCAGATGAAACGAGTCTGTTACTGGATCAGCTGAGCCAGGACCTGAAGCCTCCCCCTCATCAGGCATTTCAAGTATTGGACTAGCTGGGTTTTTTTCTTCTTTTGAGATCGAGTTTTGCTCTTGTTGCCCAGGCTGGAGTGCAATGGCACCATCTCGGCTCACTGCAACCTCCGCCTCCTGGGTTCAAGTGATTCTCCCACCTCAGCCTCCTGAATAGCTGGGATTACAGGCATGCGCCACCATGCCCAGCTAATTTTGTATTTTTAGTAGAGACGGGGTTTCTCCATGTTGGTCAGGCTGGTCTTCAACTCCCAACCTCAGGTGATCCACCCCCCTCGGCCTCCCAAAGTGCTGGGATTACAAGTGTGAGCCACCGCACCTGGCCAAGTCTAGCTGGTTTTTATTGAGAACCTACCATATGCAGTGGAAGAGAGACAGAGCCTCTGACCTGGTGTTGCTCCAGGTTGAGCAGGAAGGACAGTTTATAGAGTAGTAACCACACTAAAGAATAGTGGGTCCAAGGGGGACCGTGGGAGAATTCTGGGTGGAGCTGGCCAGATAGATGGGGAATAGGAAGGGGAAGGAGTGAGTGCTCTGCCTGTGATACATTCAGGGAAAGGGAAGTAGTGGGCATGAGTTACCGAGGAGGGTGATGCGAGAAGAGGTTAGAGCCAGGCACAGCGGTGCCCCAGGTGGTGCCTTGGGTGGGAGGATTACTTACTTGAGCCCAGGAGTTCGAGTCTAGCCTAGGCAACTAATTAAAAAAAGATAGAAAGCAATGGAGAGGTATGCAGGGATCAGTCCTGTGAAGCCTGGTGAACCACAGGGTGAACTTAGTGCTGAGTATATTGGAGTCTCAGGTGGGTTTTTTCGCTGTTTTTTGTTGTTGTTTTGAGACGTAATTTCACTCTGTCACCCAGGCTGGAGTGCAGTGGCGAGATCTCTGCTCACTGCAACCTCCCAGGTTCAAGCCATTATCCTGCTTCAGCCTCCCAAGTAGCTAGGTCTATAGGCACACCACCATGCCCTGCTAATTTTTGTATTTTAGTTTAGCTGGGACTCCAGGCATGCCACCATACCCCGCTAATTTTTGTATTTTGGGGGTGGGGTTTTTTAGTGGATTTCTTTTGGGAGGAGAGATGTGTGGAGAGAGATGCCTGGCTTCAGTGCCCCAGCCAAAAAGACAAGGAAGTAGGTTCAGGAAAGCAAAGTATTTTCGGTGGGCCAAGCATAGGAGTTTAGAACTTGGGCCTTAGGGCTTTCAGTTTCAGCCCTACCACCTACCGGCTTTGTATATGCATTACTGAGCCTCTCACAGCTTCCATTTGCTCACTGCAGGGAAATGCAGAGTTGTGAGAGTTAATTCCTATAAGAAAATTCTGTGGGAACAAGTTAGCGTGGCACTGACTGGGTTTAGAGAAGGGCTCAAGGTGGCTGGGCATGGTGGCTTATACTTGTAATCCCAGCACTTTGGGAGGCCGAGGCAGGTGGATCACTTGAGGTCAAGAGTTTGAGACCAGCCTGGCCAACATGGTGAAACCCTAGCACTACTAAAATACAAAAATTAGCTGGGCATGGTGGTGTGCGCCTGTAGTTCCAGCTATTTGGGAGGCTGAGGCAGGAAAATTGCTTGAACCTGGGAAGCAGAGGTTGCAATGAGCCGAAATCATACCACTGCACTCCAGCCTGGGCGGCAGAGTGAGACTCCGTCTCAAAAAAAAAAAAGAGAGAGAGAGAGAGAAGGGCTCAGAAAATAACATCTGCCCTGGTAACCTGTTATTGGGATCCTGACTATCTGTCCGTGGCAGGGCCAGACAAGCCTACTTCCTCATTTGTTTTTTTCACATCATCAAATTCTTCAGAACAATTTATTACATGCCTGAGCTCTCATGGAGAAGCTGAATTCCCATTTTCAGAGCTGAGCAACCCCTTGTGTCTCAGGAAGTGAAACCCTGAGCAAGCTGTTTTAATTAGAGGTTTGAAGAAAACAGGAAAGCCCTCCGTGTGGGAATCAACAAACTCTGCCCTCTCCCTGCAAGCCCTAAGTACTCAGGTTCTACTGCACTGAGCCTTTTTAAGGGCCTTTGGCTGAGTGAGGGTAGCTGAGGACAGCTTGCCCTCCACTGGGTTTTTAGCCCTCTGGCTGAGCACAGCCTGCTGTCATGTTTTTGATGCTTTTGTCTTCCTCAGAACCTTTGTAGCTTCCATGGTTCCCGTGGCTTCAATCC
>NW_016107411.1:6698753-6739527 GCF_001604975.1 Cebus imitator | reverse complement strand
AACCAACCCAAATGCCCATCGATGATAGACTGGATAAAGAAAATGCAGCATATACACACCATGTAATACTATGCAGCCATAAAAATGGATGAGTTTGTGTACTTCTCAGGGACATGGATGAATCTGGAAATCATCATTCTGAGCAAACTGATACAAGAACAGAAAACCAAACACTGCATGTTCACACTCAAAGGCAGGTGTTGAACAATGAGAGCACATGGACACAGGGAGGAGAACATCACACAATGGTGTCTGTTGGGGACTGGGGGATAGCAGGGGGTGGGGAGATTGGGGAGGGATAACACTGGGAGAAATACCAAATGTAGGGGATGGGGAGAGATGGAGGCAGCAAACCACCATGGCAAGTATATTCCTATGTAACAATCCAGCAAGATCTGCACATGTACCCCAGAAATTAAAGTATAATAAAAAAATATATAAAAAAGGAAAAGTCTTGTGGATTAATTTAAGGTGTTTATTATAGTAAGATGTTTAACACAATTTTATGTGTTTGATAGATAATTTTATCGTTTTTATATTTTAATTCTATATTATGGTAAATTATGTTGGATGATTATTGAATTATTGAAATTAAACTATTCTCTATCTCTTGGATGATGTTGGCTTAAATGCATCAGTGGATGTACTATGCTTCTGTTTACTTAAGTTTTTCATAATGATCTTTAGGAGAAAAATATGTCCATAATTTTTCTTTTATGCACTATTCTTACTTAGTAAAAAGCTATTGCTTCTATTAAATTAGTTTGTGGTTATTCCTTTGTTTCCTGATTGTTTATGTATAAAACTGTACAAAATTGAGTAATATGGTAAAATTCACTTGAAATTAATCTAGATCTGGGTTTCTTTCAAGCTATTTAATCAGTCATCAATAGTTTTCCAAATTATTGTTTTTTTCTACCATCAATTTACATTTCCTCATACTGAGTTTAGCACTTTTCTCCCAAATGTATGATTCATAGATTCAAATTTGTTTTATGAAATATTTTGTGCCTATAAATATACTCCTTTTTATCTTTTGTTCATTTTTGCCTTCTCTCTCTTACATTGACTTTCTCCTTTTCATCAAAACATTGTCTAACCTCTCAATTATTTTAAAGTTTCAATACCATCCATTGTTTTCTTGGCTTTATTATTACAGATTTCTGGTCATATTACAATTATGCATATTTTGTTATTGACTCTACTTATTGAATGTTAATTCATTTGTGTTCAAATACATTAAAATTGTGTCCAAATACTATTTAAAGCTATTAACTTCTAAGTTCTGTTTTTGCTATGCCTCACGCATTATAACATGCATTGCTTTGTTACTTAGATTTCTTTTATGAATTCTTCTTTAAATCAATGTTGTATTACTAGAATTATAGGATCTTTATGGTAGTTTTTGTTATTGGCTTTCTAATTTATTTTCTTTTAATTAGAAAATATTACCTGTTAATATTGCAGACCTTAAAGTAATTGAGAAATATAATTTTGGAATCTGCATTCTATAGTGTACTGATATCAGAGAAGTTAATGATATATTTACAATTAAAACACATACACACACATTTCTGAAAAATCTGTGCTAAAATATATTGTGATATATTCATGGGGTTAACTATGTTTCTAAAACAATATTTTAGTACATAAATGTCATAGCATATTTCATTATGTTTAATAAATTTCAACTACACATCATAACTAAAAATGTCTAGTTTGTGTCATTTATAACACTTAAAAAGCTATCATACTCCTCAGTAAATTATGTTTTTGTTTGTTATTAAGATAATATTGTATCTAATATGGGAAAAGATGATAGATTGGGGATAGAGATGGTCTTTTTATGAGATTTGTGCCACAATAAATCACCATTTTTTTCTAGTAGTTTCACCATTGAAAAATTCAATATTAATGCCATTTTTCCTTGAAAATATCAGTACTTCATGTAGCATCAGTGAATTTTTAATCTCTGATAATTTCCAAGACTTTGTGTTCATTAAATATTTTGTTCATCTTTTTTTACTTATAATATTTAGATGCAAAACATTGTGAAATATTACTAAGAAACAAATATAAAACTTAATACTTTTGAAAAAATATATAACTTACCTGCTGGATTTTATATTTTAATTATATAATCACGAATTTATATTATTAAATGAGTACTTCCTCTAAATATGTTTTCAAAGGAAGTAGAGTACCAACCACATTTTGATTAAGATGTTTTTCTGAATTACATGTTTTGTTTTACATGGTTATTTTAGGTTGCATGTCTGACCTTGTCTTCTATAGGTAACACATTTTTTAAAAAAGTGTTTCTATTAAGAGCAAAATATACTTATCTATTATCTATCCAACTACATTCAGTAGCCTTTGTAAATCTTTGTATCCATTAGAATCCCACAGAAGCAACATTAATAAAATTCAAATTTGCAAAGATGCTTCTTTAAAGTTATTTCAGAAACTGTTAGATGCTTACATAGCTACATCTTTTTGCGGATGTAGAACTGGTATGCAGTCATAGAGTTTATTCCAACACTGCCATCTGCAACAATGACATGGAATACATAGCACATGTAATGTGAAACTGATTGATGATACGCTAATCATTGAATCTTGTCACGATAATTCACAATGATTCTGTTTTTTTTTTTTTTTCCTTCCAACCTTTATTTCAGGTTTAGAGTACACACGTACAGATTTGTTACATGGGTAAATTGCATGTGTCATGGGGGTTTGGTGTGCAGGTTGTTTGCCACTCAGATAATAAGCGTAGTACCTGATAGGCAGTTTTTTTTATCCTTACCGTACTTTCGCCTTCTACCCTCAAGTAAGCCCAGTGTCCATTGATCCCTTTTTTAAAAAATACTTTATTATGAATATTGTTCCCTTTTTTGTGTCCATGTGTACTTATTATTTAGTTCCCACTTATAAGTTAGAATATGCAGTATTTGGTTTTTTGTTTCTGTATTAACTAACAATTATTCTTTAAACTAGGATTTTCACTGCTTTCACAGTTATCTAACTTGTCCTTAAAATAGAAATAATTAAAATTTATGAGTTTACAAATTGTCCACCATAGAATTTTTACTACCTATTTATTACATTTGTTTAGACCATCGTGCTAATAAAGCCAAGGGCATAGGTTTTGACTTATTGTATATAAAGTATCATTATTCTGTTATGCTTCCATTGACAATTGCTGATCAACTATCCCACAACTATATGCCTGAATTACAGCAGTCTGGGTTATAAAACAGACAAATTCATTCTTATATATATTTTTATTTCTAACATTAATACAATAATTACACACTTCTATATATCTGGGAGCAAAATTACACTTCTTCTATAACAAAAATAGATTTTTTTTTATATACCTAGAAGCAGTCATGGTATCTGTTAAATACAAATGGTAAATGATTGCATCCCTGAAAAGTGTTCCAATACTTCATTCAAGTAAAGATAGACTTTCTGAAGCCTAACTAGATTGGAATTCTTAGCCTTTTATTATTAACATATATTACCTCCTGATTTCACAGAGCTCATTTGTTTGTCCTGAATTTGTCATTTTTACCCAGGTATTGTTAATGAATGTTGTCATTAAAATGGCCAGGTTGGGCTTGGGGGTATACTATATTTCCAGATACAACTGTAGTCTTTTCTAGCAATGCGACACATATGCAGAGAATTTTCACTTTCATATTTGGTTAAATCTGAAATGTGACTGACATTAGGTTTTTTCTCTTTTCCCAAACCTTTCTATATATGACATTACTAAAACCTCTCTGTCAAAAACAGTACACAGGAGGCTCTCAGACAAAAGGAAATTCAATAGGACAAAAGAAACTGGAGACACCTAATTTGTTTCAGGTGGTGGTGAGAAAAGTATTTCATAATGCTGCTTTCCATAGCATTTTATCCAAAACACCTGTACCAGTTTACATTTCTACCCAACAGTGCACCACATCCTCACCAACACCTTTGCCTTTTCTCTTTTTGATAATAAATCTGAGGTCATACCTCATCGTGGTTTTGATTTGCATTTCCCTGATAATTAGTGATTTTGAGAATTTTTTAATGTAGCTTTCAGCCATTTGGTATGTCTTCTTTTGAGAAATATCCTTCCAGCCACATGGGGTATAGCTCATGTTATTATTTATGAGGTAGATGGAGCACATCAAGCTACCTTTCAGTAGAGTTAGTAGAGAAAAGGAAAAATACATGCAAAGAAAATGTAAAAACAGAAGCTGTGCAGTCCTGTTTTTTAGTCTGTGGAGTAACTTGAATGATCTTGCAAGAGTGAAATTGTCATTTCTAATATGGCAGAGCTCTATAACTATGTACTTATTTTAGAGTTGAATAATGAATTTTATTTTACAATAAATATATCTGCAGAAATAAACTGACAAAGACATAACCAACCAAACAAATTAGCCAAAGTAACAAAGAGGTAAGGAGCTAATACCCAACTTCCTCTGAGCCAACTCAAAAAATGTATTCCTGTATCGATGATAAAGGCATGTGCATTCACAAAATTTAACCTTAAAAGCCTAGATCAGTTTTATAAAAATGCCCATTCTACCCAAAGATTCAATGCACTCTCTATCAAAATTCCAATGACATTTTTTTACATAAATAGAAAAATTATCACTAAAATTCATATGAAACCACAAAAGACCTGAAATAGCCAAAATAATTTTGAGCAAGAAGAACAAAGTTGGAAGCACCACAATTTTTTTTCATTTTCAAACATATTGTGAAATCACAGTAATCTAAACAGCATGGTATTTGCATAAAAAGAGGCATGCGGACTAATGGATTAGAATAAAGAATACAGAAATAAACCAACATATACATGGCCTGATCTGTCACAATAATGCCAATAATACACAATGAGAGATTGGCTCTTATCTCATATCACATACAAAAATCAACTCAAAATGAATTAAAAACTGGCAACATAAAACTCCTAAAAGAAAAAGAGAAAATGCTACTTCACATTGGGCTTAGCAATGATTTATTGGATATAACACCAGAAGCACAGGCAACAAAATCAAAAACAGACAAGTGGGGTTACATTATACTCAAAACTTTCTGCAAAGCAATAAACAGGCAGACTGGGAGAAAATATTTGCAGACATATAACTGATAAAAGTTCAATATTGTTAATATTTTTAAAAAACTACAACTCAGGAGAAAAATAACTTGATTATAAAATGGGAAAAAGACCCGAATAGACTTCTCTCAAAGGAATATATACAAATGGTTGACAGGTATATGAAAACAATTCTCAAAAACACTAATTTACTAGGGTAATTCAAGTTTGAACCAGTTAACATATCACCTCACATCTGTTAGAATGGTTATTAACCAAAAGAAAAAATATAACAAGTGTTAGTGAGCATATGGAGAAAAGAGAACCCTATCTGCTGCTAATAGGATGTAAATTAATATACAAAGTATGTATAAAACAACATAAATTTTTCCTCAAAATTGAAAATTAAACTACCATGTGATCCAACATTCCGGTCACTGAGTGTGTGTGTATATATATATATATATATATGTATATATATATATATATACACACACACATATGAAATCAGGATCTCCAAAATACATCTGTATTCCCATGTTAATTGCAGCATTATTCACAATAGCCAAGAGCTATAAGCAACCTAAATGTTCATTGATGGATAAAGAAAATGGGGTCTATACATATAATGGTATATAATTCAGCCTTTAAAAAGAAGGGAATTCATCATTTGTGGCAATATGGATGAACTTAGAGAACATTATGCTAAGTGATTTAAGACATACAAGCAATGATCAAATACTAATGATTTCACTTATATGAGGAAGATAAAATAGTCAAATTTATATAAATAGAGACTAGACTGGTGATTGCCAGGATTTGGAGGCAGGCAGAAATAAGGAGGCATTGGTGAAAGGGTGCAAACATACAGTTAAACAAGAGGAGTAAGTCCTAGGGGTCTGCTCTACAGCATAGTGGCTATTTCATTACATTGAATAAATATGTACAGCCTTTTGTGTGCCAATCATAACTCAGTAAAGTGATTTAAAAATAACTGAAAAGAAAATGATAATGAATATCTTATGTGAGTTGTTTCTGTAAGAAAGAATACAAAATCCAAACATCTCAAACATTTTCAATGAAAATATATTCTGATGTAAAAGTTTTGCTTACTCAATAAAACACAGAATTTGTTTCTGCTAACAATGATGATATAACATAAAGAAATGTAGAATAACTCAAAAAAGAACTAAAAAAACAGATTTTGCTAACATAGGATCAAAAATATATATAGATACATAAGATAAGAAAAAGATTACAAAGGAAATAACTAAATAATGGGATGCTTTAAAATGTAGATCCATATATTTTCATTTAGTCATAGTCCATATATTATGTTTTGATTTCTGTTGTTATTAAATTAAAAATACAAACAAATAATTTGTAAAGAAATTTATGGCATCTCACTTGCCTTGCTGTAATTGTTTGAGAATGCAAATATTTACAAAATAAAAATTTAAGAGAACACAAATTTTACACACATTATCAAAAAGAAAAGCTATAGAGAAAGTAATCATAGACTAAAAATTAAAATTCACAAAAGAAAATAAGTTAGGAAAACAGTGACACACAATTCAAATTCAAATATCATGTAGTTAAAAATTCATGGTATAAAACATTTTTAAACTATATGTAAAATACCTTAGCTAGAAATAAAATTCAAGTATGTTTTAGTACTCAAGGACAGGTAACGGTTTATAGTTTATTTTACTGCTATTATAATGTATTAATTGTTTAGTTAATTGGTTTTGACAAACAGCTTTTTATATTTGAACTTTGTCATTTGGTGACATGCAAAATTTTCTCTTGTTCACAGTTTTTTTTTTTTTTTTGAGAATACATTTTATTAATCCTCATCTCTACATAGAATCTATTATATAATAAAAGATAAGAAGATACTAATTTTAAAAAATTATTATGACTGAGATGGGAAAAATAATGAGCATATATTACCTGAATGGGTAATGAACTGTATTCTTATAAAATAGAGAAAGAAGGCAACGAGGTTGGTTCAATAAATAAATGTCTACTAATCATCATGTATGCCAGGGTCCTTGTCCATTGATGGGAGTCACTCGATATAAATTACAAGTCCTGTGATAAATAGTTCAAAATATTCTACCAGAAAGAATCACAAATAAGAATCATACTTCTTTTAATTTAATGGTATCAATTCCAAATAAAACCTTGTTTAGTTTACTTTCCAATATATTGTCATATAGACTGAGTTGAAGAGAAAGTATGAGGTTTATAGAGATACAGACTTAGACTTTTAAAATCAATCTAGCTGGGCACAGTGGCTCATGCCTGTAATCCCAGCACTTTGGGAGGCCAAGGCGGAGGGATTGCCTGAAGCTTCTTGGGTGGCTGAGGTGGGAGGATTGCTTTAGCTTGGGAGGAGGAGGTTGTGATGAGCCATGATTGTACCACTGCACTCAAAGCTGTGTAACAGAGTGAGACTCTCACTGTAAATAAATAAATAAATAAATAGTAAAAATTAAAATAAAGTCAATCTAAGATGCTATTTCTATATAATTGGAATTTGTCATTGTAAGAATAGGGCTACATGACTGTTACAGGAGAATAAATTACTCAGGCAGGAAAATTTGAGAATCACAGATATGTCAAATGGTATAGTGGCCTGTGCTATTTAACAAATTACCCTCTCTCTTTTTTTTAAATCTATTAATACCTGGTATATAAGTGTAGCTTGTGTCACCTCCTGAAAGCCAGCTTGTTTTTTAATGTGAACTAGATTCATTTTTGTTCTCACTGTACCTCACATATTCTTCCATTATAAATTTTTATTGCAATGCTATGTTAAGTCATGTGATGCTGCCAATATGTAACCATTTTTTTTTGCTGCAAAATAGCAACTCCATATGGTTCAATTTACTTTTTAAATTATCAAGTGGACTAGACACTACTTGAAATTATGAACATCGTCTCATTTCTCTTTCTGTATCTAGCACTTACAAAAAATCCCAAAGAAGTTAGATAAATACCTGAAAAATGAATGAATACCATCTACCAAAATAAACTTAACAGCAACTAACTGATTACTTCTATTTCCCAAGCATAAACATAAAAATATAGCATTTATTGGAAGATACCGTCCCCCAAAAAGGAAAATAGAGTATATTAAACCTACTTATTATTAGATATGTGAATACAAAAACTGTTTTCTAAAACAAGCTTTACCAAACAAATTTTGTCATCATATATATGCCGCTTTTCCTCTTAAATACGTCTTTTACTGCATCCTAATGATTAAATATTTTCTCCAAATTGCTGTTGGCTACTCTCTAACTTTATTTTCCAAATATTCTTTCCTGTTGCTTAGAGCTTCAAGAATAGGTTATTCAATAACTTCCATCTTTTTCAAATGATCTGTACATTAGGATCAATGGAAAGTAACTTCTATTCTTCACAATATTTTGTAAGTCACTGAAGTCTCCTACTGCTAGGTTAATGTTTTCTTCACTGCACCAACTGATTCAAAAGTGTTTTAATCATCTATGCTATATTTTAAAACCAGTAAGACAAAACTTAGAATGTTCCAAATTGAAAAAAAAACTCTTCTTCATATTAAAGTGACATATTTTCTATGTTTTGGTAGGTATCCAGTTTTAATTCTTTGAAACATAGACAACGTAATCAGGAGCTTTGCATACCATATATAAGCACACAGATCCTCAGTCCATGGAACTCTCTAAAAAATATATAGAGAACGCACATATGTTTAAATAATATATAGGGAAGATAAATTATTTTTTTAAAAAAGGACTTTATCCTTTAAAAATAGAATTACTTCAACATTTTTTAAAGAGGTTTAAAAAAGCAATTGAGTTTCTTAACCTGTACTTTGGCATCTCTGCTGTCAAATACATCATTTTGTCATTTATTCCTGCCTTTAGTGATGAAAAAATAAATATAATTCAGCAAACAAATATAATTCACAACTCACTTTTTTTCAAAAGAAATTGAATAGCTAATTTACAAGTTAACTTAGACATGCAAGTGTATCCTTTATTCATTTAATACTCTATTCTTTGCTTTAGAGAACATCAGCAGGGCACTTTTTATTTAACACTTCTCAAACATAATTTGGAGGACAATTGAATCCCTACACAATGTAAAGCAAAGCCAATTACACTAATTGCAGCTCCTCTACACTTACCATCAATTGATTCATTTATTTTTGTTTGGTGGACAATTAGTTTAATTTTATCACATAAAATATTTCTGTCACACAAACAATGAACAAATACAAAAAATATTGCAAGGGAGAATTTTTATAGGAATGACTCTAAACAAAGCATTGCATAATCTATGTCATTCTGTTTTGAAAATTATATACCTAAAAAGTATATACAATGATCTAATGTTAAAATTACACACATATATAGTGCAACCAGAATTGATTATTTTTGATAGTTAAACATTACATAAAGTTGCCATGAATACAGAATTGGCTTGAACTGAACCATTGCTTCAAGTGAAGGTAAAGGGTTTTGTTTCTATACTGTGAACCTCTGGTCATGTTTGATCAACTGAAAGGCTATTTGTACTCTATACTCTTTTGCCAGCATCTTTGAAAACAAGCCAGTCTCATCAGCATTGAAAATCTGGTCTTTCACCTTCACTAGAGTACCTTACTAGCTATTTTAATAAGTCTTTCTTAGCCTTCTAATATGTAGAACCTACCTCACTGCAAATTTAACACATTTTATGCCATATTGCCTTTTGAAATGTAGGATACAGCCAGTGCTGGCTAAGAAAGGTTTAACATTTCCTGACCCTGGGTAAAATGATCATAAATTTCTTAGACTTTCAGCATTATAACAATACTGTCCACTATGCTTTTCCTTTTCTAAAAATTAATGGACCTTCATTTTTAACCAGTTTTAAGTTTAGAGAAGAATGAGTACCAAGCAGAGGTTTCCCATATATCCATAGTTTACATTAGGATTCACTCTTTGTGCTGCACATTTTAAGATTTTGACAAATGTATAAAGACATGTAGCTACCATTAAAGTACCATAGGAAATAGTTTCAATGGCCTAAAAATCCCCAGTGCTCTAAACTATTCATTCATCTCACCTGGCAAACTTCTGGCAGCTACAGATCAATTTACAATGTCCATCATTTTGCCTTTTCCATAATATCATATGGTTGATATCATATAGTATATGGCTTCCCCAGATTAGCTTCCTTTACATAAGAGTGTGCATTTATTATAAATTCCTTTTTTAAAAAAATTGTACTTTAGATTCTGGGGTACATGCATAGATCATGCAGGATTATTGCATAGGTATATACATGGCAAGGTGGTTTGCTGCCTCCATCCCCAATTACCTATATCTGGCATGTCTCCCCATATTATCTCTCCCCAACCTCCCCACCCCTGCTGGTCTCCCCTAGCCACCCCCCACAACAGACACCAGTATGTGATGCTCCCCTCCCTGTGTCCATGTGTTCTCATCGTTCAACACCTGCCTGTGAGTGAGAACATGTGATATTTGTTTTTCTGTTCTTGTGTCAATTTGCTGAGAATGATAGTTTTCAGATTCATCCATGTCACTACAAAGGACACTAACTCATCATTTTGTATGGTTGCATAGTATTCCATGGTGTATATTTGCCACATTTTCCTTGTTCAGTCTATCATTGATGGACATTTAGGTAGGTTCCAGGTCTATGCTATTGTAAACTGTGCTGCAATGAACATACGTGGGCATGTGTCTTTATAAAAGAACAATTTATAATCCTTTGGGTATATACCCAGTAATGGGATTGCTGAGTCAAATGGAATTTCTATTTCTAGATCCTTGAGGAATCACCAAACTGTCTTCCACAATTGTTGAACTAATTTACACTCCCACCAACAGTGTAAAAATGTTCCTATTTCTCCACATTCTCTCCAGCATACATTGTGTCCTGATTTTTTAATGATCACCATTCTAACTGGGGTGAGATGACATCTGAATGTGGTTTTGATTTGCATTTCTCTAATGACCAGTGATGATGAGCACTTTTTCATATGTTTGTTGGCCTGATCTATGTCTTCTTTTGAAAACTATCTACTGTCTGTTCATATCCTTCACCCAATTTTTTTTTTTTTTTGGTAAGCCTGTTTTAGTTCTTTGTAGATTCTGAATATTAGCCTTTGTCAAATATTTTTTCCCATTCTGTTGGTTGCTGGTTCACTCTAATAATTGTTTCTTTTGCTGTACAGGAGCTCTGGAGTTTAATTAGATCCCATTTGTCTATTTTTGCTTTTGTTGCCAATGCTTTTGGTGTTTTAGTCATGAAGTCCTTGCCTATGCCTATGTCCTGAATGGTTTTGCCTAGGTTTTCTTCTAGGGTTTTCATGACATTAGGTCTTATGTTTAAGTCTTTAATCCATCTGGAGTTAATTTTAGTGTAAGGTGTCAGGAAGTTGTCCAGTTTCTGTTTTCTGCACATGGCTAGCCAGTTTTCCCAACACCATTTATTAAACAGGGACTCCTTTCCCCATTGCTTGTTTTTGACAGATTTGTCAAAGATCAGATGGTTGTAGATGTGTTGCCTTACCTCTGAGGCCTCTGCTCTGTTCCCTTGGTCTATATCTCTGTTTTGGTACCAGTATCATGCTGTTTTGATTACTGTAGCTTTGTAGTATAGTTTGAAGTAAGGTAGTGTGATGCCTCCAGCTTTGTTCTTTTCACTTAGGATTGTCTTGGCTATGCAGGCTCTCTTTTGGTTCCATATGAAGTTGAAGGTCATTTTTTCCTACAAATTTCTTTCATGTCCTTTCATGAATTAAAAAATCATTTTTTAAATCACTGAATAGTATTACATTGTATAATTTATCACAGTTTGTTAATTCATGTAGCCAAGAAAATGTCAGTTGCTTTGAAGCATTGGTAATTATTAAAGAAAAATTGCTCTTCTCATTCATGTCCAGGTTTTATATAAATGTAAGTTTTCAATTCAGTTGAACAAATAAAAAGGGGTGTGATTGCTGGACCATATGATATGATAAAAGTATGTTAAGCTTAGTAAAATACTGACAAACTATCTTCCAAATTAATTGTAGCATTTTGCATTCTTATTAGAAATAAATGAGAATTCCTGTTGTTCCAAGTTCTCACCAGCATCTGGTGTTGTGTTTCAGAATGTAGTCATTGTAATAGATGTGCATTAGTATCTCACAGTTTTTAAAATCTGCAATTCCTAAACAGCACACATTTTTATTAGCTGGCGTCTCATGAATTCACAAATTCTGCCTCCTTTGCATATCTTCTATAGCCCCATAATGTGTTTTAGATGCTATTTTGGCGTTTTCCAGGTAGGACTCCCATACAGATCAGTGAATTTCCACTTCTTTTTTTCTGGCTTTACCATATGTGGGTTCATAAACCTGAAACTTGTGGTCAACAGCTCTATAATGCTTGCCTGAACAAAGGTTATCTGACAGATGTGTTTTTCCTATAAGGCAAATAACAGCCTTCTTATACTTAAGAGCACTAGAAAACAGTGCCTCACTATATTTGGGGCCATTTTAAATGGCAAAATCATCAACACCAAAATCTGAAAAATCTGAAAACACCAAAATCTGAAAAATATGGTACTAAATTGACTGAAAAGGATAATTTCTTATAAGAGCTGAAACTCAAAGGCAGACCATTGCCTTGTTTGACCTTAGGTGGGAAAATATATGTTGGAGACTCAAATTTTGTGCTTCTGTACATATTATCTGCAAATGATTGTAAAAAGTTTGAGAATATTGATTTTTAAATTACAAATAAGTTTCTTTTAGTACTAAATTAGCAAATACAAAATCCACAAATAATGGGAATTGACTGTATATTCTTGGGGTTCATGCTGTAGCATAAATTATATATAAAATTCTCCATATAGGTCGTGAAATATTAAACTATATAGAATTTGGATTCAAAATCCTTTAGATACAAAATACTCGTTTTTCTAGGACTTTCTAGACTGTACCATTCAACATGGTTTTCATAGAGCAGTACAACTTCCTGCACTTTCCTCAAAGAGAAACTCTGAAACTAAAATGTTTCGTGATCCTAAAAGAGGATTCAAAATGGAAGCCTAGTTGTTGTTAGAGAGAAATGTTTGAGAGGACTTGATGCATCTGAAATCAAAAACATTCTACTGAACTGGAAAAACACTGAGTTCTGCACAGTACCAGTGAGGGAAATTTCCCCACTGAAGTTCCCGTCTTTAGGCAGCAGTGCCCTTGTTTGTTTCATTAATTCTTTCATTTCTTTTTTAATCAGTTGGTAATATGGGTGTCACAAAAACATTCCCTGTTGAATATATACTGAACAAACTTAACTTCTCTTATTTCCACTAGCAAGAATACTAAAAAGTCAGAACACATCTTGATTATCAGTTGACAATTTTTGACCAGAGGCTCACAACTAAACATTTTCATCATATTCTATTCCTGTATTTTTATGAAATAAAATAAAAACTGTAGTTACTTTTAAAAATGGTGTCACGGAAGTATAAATTTAAAAAATTGTTTAATTGTAGAATAGACTAATGAATTATTATGTGGGATAAAACACAGTCATTTAGTGTTTATGATCCTTAGTGGTTAAAGTGTTTTATATGTTTTTTATTGTATACACATTCACATACCTGATAAAAGAGTGCATTTGTAAGTACACATTAAATATGTCCCTCAAATTGTCTTATGCATCCAGAAAAAAAATATTTTTAAAGGAAACAGTGACTACTGACTGAAAAAATAATGCTGCTGTTTATATTTCTAACACAAATTTTAAAAATTGTAAACAAAGCTGTGTGCAATTCAAGTTGACACCCAATGTTATAGTTTGGAGCCATTTTTTAAACATAATGCAATTTGAAACAAATTTAATAAAGCCTAATTTTCTTCAAAGTGCAGAAAATTAGAAAATAGCTCTCAGTGCCCATAAGGCAGCTAGCAAGGCTGTTGACTGAATTTCTTTCTTATTTTCGTAGTTCAATGTATTTCTAAAAATAAAACAAAGGGAGGAAACAGCTACGCCATTGTACAAGTTATTCATTCAGTTACATCAAAATATTTACCAGCACAACAAAGACATAGTAATGAATCTAAGCCAGTAATATTTAAATGAATTCCAAACATTTGAGAATTAGCAAGGCTATCTGTAGGTTCAATAAACTTTTTCAATATATGCATCTCCTTTGTGAAGTCAAACACCTCTAAATAGTACAAAAGCAATCGAACATGTGTTGTATCTTAGAAAAATGACCACATTTTCACCAGCAAATAATATCTAAAGCAACTGTCTATTAGAAAAAGCACATTTAATCATCATACAAACCTTTCAAAATTAAGTGATGAATAAAATATGTCAATAGTGATAGGCTTTAAAATGATAGCTATAGAAGGCAATAAGAGAGTTTTACTCCCTCTATGTAAAAGCAAACATATTAATTATAACCAATAAGAAAATCTTGTAATGCAGTACTAATTTGAGATTCTAAAGTTTCCTGTAATACTGAATTGGTGTTAAATATACTGATGCTAGAACATTTGCGTTTACAAAAATTACAATTTTTGATTAGTATTTTTAGCCAACTTATTTTGCATTAGTTTCTAAAACCTACTTTGAAGTGGTTTATGTTTTCTGAATTAAAGTTTGTTGTTATATTTAATCGTTATCCTAAGTATTCACACAAAATAATATAAGAAAATTTCATTGTACCCACAAATCTATTATTGAATCAGTACATTAAGGAAAACAAGGACTTTGAAAGTTTAGTCCTCCAAAAAGTAATTTAAAGACTGGCAAAATTCATAAGAATCAACATTTCAGAACTCCAGAAACTAACCAAAGGCTCACAACATGTTGGCAAATGTTTAGTCGAGAAAAACTGAAACTTCATAAAAATTGTGAGCTTTGTGACATTTTAACTAGCTTTCATTTCACCTTCCACGTGTTCAGCTCAGCAATTGCCTCGAAAAACATCGTTTCACATTTTGGGTACCAAAAGGAGAAAAACTAACTTCAATACCAAGGAAGAATCTTGGGAAGGATCTATTTGATCTGTTTGGCAGTGCCCTGGAAGAGTAACTTGAAAGGCTTGTCTTTTCTTAGCTATATTCAAATTTGTCCAGAGCTAAACATCTCTGTGAAATGGGGGATATGGCGGAGGGAGGTTTGCAGAGTATTTTAACATCATACATATCTGAAATGAAGGATATGACTTGGGAGAAACAATAAACTAAAATCTAAAAGATTTTTTTAAAAAGCTGAGGATGGAGATTTCTA
Source organism: Cebus imitator (assembly GCF_001604975.1). NCBI lineage: Eukaryota > Metazoa > Chordata > Mammalia > Primates > Cebidae > Cebus > Cebus imitator. Next base: position 6,724,128 of record NW_016107411.1, on the reverse strand, counting down.
CAGATACTTTGAAAAGCTCCAACAAAATCCTGTGAAGCAGGAAGGCCATATGCATGTGTAGGTCAGTGTGCAGTAGTGTGCATGCTCAGGGAAGACTTGAAAAGCACCTATGCTCTAACCTCTGACTGACTGCCCATAAGGCTCTGGGAAATCATGAAGTGAAGGTAAGGAAAATTATGAACTGTCTGGTTGAGTGCTGAGTGCAGCCCAACACTCTCAAGGAGCTCCTTGGTAAAGACTTGGAGACTTACTGGTTCCAGATATTTAACGAAATTTCTGACTAATGACTAGCTGATCATTCAGCTAAGTAGAGACTTTAGTGGTATTGACTTCACAAAATTACTCTACAAAAGTCGCTAGACAAGCAAAGATCTCTACAAAAGCAACGACAATAAAAACAGAATAGAGAAACCCATTTTCAGATTTGCCTTATTGTATTACTTGAAATGTTCAGAGTTCAACAACAACAACAAATATAACTGCAAATAAACAGTAAAGTATAACCCACACACAGAGAAAAAAGCAAGTAATAGAAGCCTCTCTGAGGAAGCCCAAACAATGGATACAATAAAAAAAATGATTTTAATCAATCTGTTTTAAATAAATTCAAAGAGCTAAAAGAAACCATGTTAAGAGAGTTAAAAGAAAGTGTGATAATATTTTCTCACCAAAGATAAAACATTGACAAATTATAAAAAAGAACAAACTCTGTTTTCAGTCTATTGCAACATCAGAAATTCTGGAGTTGAACAATAAATGAATTGAAGATTTTCTTGCAATTCATGAGCATGGAATGTTTTTCTAAATTTATTTGTATAATCTCTGATTTTTTTTCAGCTCTCCTTGTAGAGATATTTCTTGTCTTTGAAATACCTAGAAAATATTCCTAGATATTTCGTTTTCTTTGTGGCTATTGTAAATTGGATTGTATTTTTGATCTCTCAGCTGGAAAGTTATTGCTGTATAAAAATGCTACTGATTTGTGTACATTGATTTTGGATCCTGAAACATTATTAAATTCATTTATCAGTTCTAGAAGCCTTTTGGCAGACTCTTTAGGGTTTCCTACACATAGAATCATATCCTCAGCAAAAAGAAAAGAGATAGCCTAACTTCTTTTCTTATTTGGATGCCTTTTATTTCTTTCACTTCCTTGATTGCTCTGGCTAGGACTTCTAGCATTGTATTGAATAAGGGTGCCGAGAATGGGCATCCTTACTTGTTCCAATTCCCCAAAAGCAATGGTTCCAGCTTTTGCCTATTCAGTATGATATTGGTTGTTGGTTTGTCATAGATAGGTTCTATTATTTTGAGGTGTATTCTTTCAGTGTCTAGTGTTTTGAGGATTTTTATCATAAAGGGATGTTGAATTTTATCACAAGCTTTTCTGCATCTGTAGTAATGATCATATAATTTTTCATTTTAATTCTGTTTTTGTCGTGACTTACTGTTGGAAGCCATTATCCTAAGCGAATTTAACAGAAAACCAAATACAGCATATTCTCATTTATAAGTGGCAGCTAAACACTGACTACACATGAATGTAATGATGGAAACAATGGACACTGGGCATCATTAGAAAGAGTCAGAGGCAGATAGTGTGGACTGAAGGATTACCAGTTGAGTATTATGCTTGCTGAATGGGTGATGAGATCATTGGGACCCCAAGCCTCAATGTCATGCAATTTACTCATGTAACAAACCTGTCCATGCACCTTTTAATCTATAACAAAAGTTGAAATTTAAAAGAAAGAAAGAAAAGTTTATTAGAAGGGCTCAAAAGAAGAGATGAGCAGGCAGAAGAAAGAATTGGTGAATGTGAAGAGAGGCCAATAGAAATTATCCTGTCTGAGGAACAGAAAGAACAAAAGAACTCAGACTTGTGGAGCACCATCAAATGTACTGACAGATAAAAATGGGAGTCCATCATTATTAATCCACCTTGAAATAAAATTCTACACACACACACACACACATACGTCTTACAAACTTAACTAGAATGTAACCTTTTTGAAAGCAAGGACTTTATCAATGTAGCTTTTTATTCTCAGAAACCAATATAATAGATTAACACATATATGCATCATATGCATACACACACACACACACACACACACACACATCAATGTATATTTTAATGTAAACAACTTCTCAATAACTTGCATTAGAGAAAATTTTCAAATATTGTACTAAATTTAGACTGGAGTTGTGAATGACAGTTAACACCCAGAAATTTCTCATTTAATATTTAAGGCAACTATTTTATTATTGATAGGTTTAGTCTAATTTTCATCATTTACTTCTGGAATATGAGATGGTATTTGATTTCCAGATTCAGTTCCTTTACTGTTTTGATTGAATTTCCCAGAAATATAGCTCATATTTCATGTGCTGGCTGAGTTGTCTAATTTAGAAATGCAAATAAAATTTTATTATAGTTTTTTATATGCCATAATTTATATTTACTTCCAAGCTTACTTCAACTGCTTCAATTTTTAGATCTTATTTTGTTCCACATTTATTGTGATTTTTGCAAGTTGTTATTTCATGTGATTAATTTGGATGGAAGAATTAGAACTCTCACATACTGCTCTATAAGATTCTTTAGGACCCTTCCGGCCAAAATGGTGAAACCCCATCTTTACTAAAAATACAGATTTGGCACATGTACCCCATGGAATACTATGCAGCCATAAAAAATGAGCTTATGTCCTTTGCAAGGACATGGATGAAGCTGGAAACCATCATTCTCAGCAAACACACACAAGAACAGAAAACCAAACACTGCATGTTCTGTCATAAGTGGGAACTGAATAATGATAACACAGGAATACAGGGAGGGGAACATCACACACTGGGGCCTATCAGGGGGTGAGGGGCTAGGGGAGGGATAGGATTAGGAGAAATATCTAATGTATATATGATGGGGTGATCGATACAGCAAACCACCACAGCATGTGTATACCTATGTGACAACCCTGCATGTTCTGCACATCTACCCCAGAAATTAAAGTACAATAAAAAATACATAAATATCAGAGGGGTATGGTGGCACGTGACTGTAATTGCAGTTACTTGGGAGGCTGACACAGGAGAATCGCTTGAACCAGGGAGGCAGAGATTGCAGTGGGCCATGATGGCACCACTGCACTCCAGCCTGGATGACAAGAGTGAAACTCCTTTTCAAAAATAAAACAAAACAAAACAAAAAATCATTTCCTTTCCTTTATTGACAATTGTCATCATACTTTATATTCTATAATACTATCTTTTGTTGACTAGATTTTTCTGATTAATAAGTTTTGTGTAGTTATTTTGCTATTAATTTCTTGTTGACTATAATATTTTGTTGTTTTCTTTTCATCTATTGTTCTGAAGAGGTTGGATTTGTTTTCGCTCATTCATTCCTAGATATTCTGAGAGAGAGCCTGCATGTCTCTTCAGATCATTATCCAGTATATTCACACAGAAGTTTCAAAATACCTTATTTGCCTCAGGTGGCACATGCATAAAATTTGGAAATTTACAGATGAATTAGATATGCTAACTCCTTAAGATTCTTCAGCTCTATCTCAAATGTAAATGTATGCAATATTAAAAACCTACAAAATATTGAAATAAAAACAGTATTCCGTCTCTTCATAAACAAGATTGAGCACTAGCAAAAAATAAATATTACTATAAGCTTCCCGATTAACTTATTCTTGTGTAAAATTTGAGAGAAGAGGGTGATTTTCTGTCACTTCTGTATTTTAAAAATTTGTGAATTATTGTTTATAGGTAAGTTAAGCTTTCCCAATGATATTTTCTGCATTTCTTCAATGTCATACGTTAGTCATGCAAATCAAATGAACATTTTATGCATGGCTTCACTCAGGACAAATGATTGGTATGGCTTAAGACATTGTCTGGGGCTACTACTTTATTGGCGTAATTGCTGTAAATAGCAAGAGACCCTTAATATATGTTAAGAAAGTCAAAGTGCAAGTAATTTTTATGTGTTGACTAATTCTAATCACACATTATATATACAAAGTAAATAGTTGTTAACCATTAGAGGTTAAAACATATTTTTTTTTTAAATTGCATTTTTTCTTTTTCATGCTTAAGGAGCATAAGTATTTTTAAAATTTCATGATGTTGTAAAGAAAAAGCTTTAAAACAAACAAAAAATTTACTTTTTGTTACTTCTTATCTCTATGAACCACGATTTCCTTGTAAAATTCAACTGAAACAATACATGAAAGCAATCTGAATAAAGTTTGTGATATTGGCTAGGTATACTGGCTCATATCTGGAAGCCCAGCACTTTGGGAATCCCAGCTACTCAGGAAACAGAGGGAAAAGTATTGCCTGAACCGATGAAGGTTCAAGGCAGTGGAGGGTGCAGTGAGCCTAGATGGAGCCACTGTACTCCTGCCTGGGTGACAAAGTGAGATTCTGCCTTGAAAGGCAAGGCAAGGCAAAGCAAGTCAGGGCAGAGCAGGGCAGAGCAGGGCAGGGCAGGGCAAGATGTGATATAAATCTAAAATCATTACTCATCATCCTGACTCTGAAATATTATCTCATTTAAAAAGTTATATTTCTGTTTAGTAATTGAATTTCCAATGAGGAAAGTTTATACGTTTGGGCTTTTAACAAATATGGGCTAATAAATACATAGCGTAACTAATGCTATCAATTTTTATAATATTTTTGGTTTTCTAAGTTTAAACGTATTTAATAGGTTTTCACTGGTACTGTCTATAAATTACTTAAATAGATGATTTGTGTCTCCCCCATTTCTACATTATGTAAAATTAGACATTTAAAAATTCGTCTTATGCACACCATTTTTCAAAATGTGAGAGTTAACCTAAAAAGAATTCAGTATTTACCAATTCAAAGTTAATTACAGAAAAGTAACACTTTAAACTCAATTAGAATAAATTACATAACGACAGGCATTTCTATAAACTTCCATTTTGAAACAGATTATTGTGTTTGGGAAGCCAGTGTGGTTACCACTAACGTCACAGTATCAGAAGAATTATATAAAACTTTTACTATGTCAGTTGAGAATCCTCTCATTTTTCAAGTGAGTCTACAAGAAAAAACAAAATGAATGATTCTACTGGTGAATTCCGTGCAATAGATGAAGCTGCCACATGGCAGATATTTTTTAATTAAATATTTTGGAAATTAAGAAAAAATGGTTATTAGTAGATTCTTAAATTTTTAATAAATGAGATAAACACTACCCTGGATCTTTCAAAAGATAATAACTTATCTTGAATATGACAATGAGAACTCACTCAAAGACAGCATGGAGAAATACAATGTTTAAAAATATAAAAGCATAGTTGAGAACCATAGAGGATAAATTGACAGGTTTCAAAAAAGTATCTAAAATGATGGAGAAGAAATATTCTAAGATGTAATGGGTAAAACTTATTTTGAGTTAAAGATAAGGTTCTCATGTTGGGATTCAGTTCAGATTAAGTTTACATCAAGAGCATTATAAGATTAAAAGAAAAAATTCCCATGAATCTTGTATCTGCAAAAAGCACAAAAGAAAAAGATATTTAGTTAGAATGTGGAAATGTTTTTTGAGTGCAAAGCAATAGCAGAAAGAGAAAGAAAAGAAGAAAGGAAGAAAGAAAGGGAGGAAGGAAGGAAGGAAGGAAGGAAGGAAGGAAGGAGAAAGAAAAGAGAAAGAAAGAAAGAAAGGATGGAGGGGAGGAGGGAGGGAGCAAGGGAGGAAGGGTGGAAGAAAAGAAGGAAGTCAGGCAGGCAGGCAGGCAGGAAGGAGAGAAGGAGAAAATGAGAGAGAGAGAGAGAGAGAAAGAAAGAAAAAGAAAGAAAAAAAGAGGGAACAGAAAGAAAGAAAGAAAGAGGAAAGAAACAAAGAAAAAGAAAGAAAGAAAGAAAGAAAAAGAAAGAAAGAGAGAGAGAAAGAAAGAAAGAAAGAAAGAAAGAAAGAAAGAAAGAAAGAAAGAAAGAAAGAAAGAAGAAAAAGAAAGAAGAAAAGAAAGAAAAAGAGGAGGTGGGAGGGAGAGTTGAAAGGAGGAAAGGAGGGAGGGAGGAAGGTAGGAAGATGGGGGAGAGAGAGAAATACTGATAGAAAACGCAGTTGCATATTACTGTTAGAAAAAAAAAAAAACATTTCCAGCTATAAGTTCCCCAAAATCAGTTGTATTACCACAAAAATGTTAACAGTTTTTAGCACATTAATTCAAAAATACACCATGGCATTGGAACACTTCAGAAATACTGAATAAATTAAAGTTTCCTAGTAATTTTGTCAAATTTCAGCTACTACCTCATGTGCTAGCAGAATATAAAGCAAAATACAATCTAAATATAATTTATTCAAATCATACTAAATGTTTTTCAATTGATATGAAAAAATCTGAATAATATATAATGATATATTAATTGAACTCATTTTATCTAATTAATTTCATTAATTGAATATATTTGCCCTATTGGTAATTTCTATTAAAAAATTATCCAAAAATGTTGAAAAATAAGAATTGACATTTGGGATAAATATTTAAAGTGGTGAATAACTCCATTACCCAGATTTGGCCACCATACAATGTATACATGCATCAAAATAGCACATATATCCCCAAAATATGTACAATTATGATATATCAAAAAATTTAATACAGAAAATAATTGACATTTGGAAAACTGTTTTAGAGATTCAAAGTATTTATCAGTGAATAATTACATCCTTAATATTAAATTTGCTAATTCAATTAATATATTATATATTGATTTTCAATAACACAATTTAAAACAAAAAAGACTAAGCTGACAGCCTTGATCTTTTATAGAATACAGATAAATATGATTTCAGAACATCCTCTTTATTTTAAAAATAGTATGTAATATAACATCACCTTCCATTTTAGAACAAACTTTAAAGGGTAAATTATATATTTTACCTAACGCAATTAAGTTAGCTTTTCCTTTCCAAATTACGTAATGTCAAGTTGCCAAAATTAGGCATTAATGAAGTTAAAACTCAAAGGGAAAATGCAAAGTATAACTCACTTAAAAGACTCAAATTCTATGTATGCATATAGTTTAAGAATGAATGCACATAAGATAACACATACTAATTTTTTACGCAGGAAACAGCTAAGTGATTCTTAAGAACATTCTCCGTTCTGTGAATGTTTTCTGCAATGAAGCATTTTCTTGTCTCTTCACTCTACAATCTTTGGAAATGGAAGTAACTGAGAAAGTAAAAGTTGGGATAACTTTTACTCCAACCCAAGCTTTATCACTTAATAGATATTAAAGCTAGAGCAGACTTTCTGTAGATTTGATATCCTTTTCTAGAGGGCTTTCTCTCCCCAGCAGAATGAATGGTCCATAAAGGCAGCAACTTTATAGATTGTTCACTTAAACATTCTCCTTCCTTAATTGCTAATTAATTCAAATTAATCGATTCTTTTGAGATTCTTCAAAGAGCTAAGTAGGAATGAAAGTCCAAAGAAACTTTTAGAGAGATGAATAGGAGACAAGGAACTACTAGGAGTCTTCTGTTGCTTGAGGTAAACTGAAAAAGTGACACAAGATTAGATAGTCCCAATGTGCATGGTAGTGATGACGCCATGACTTTTGTGGAAGTGGAGATAAGTACAGAGTATCTGCCTATAGCACACATTATGGGGATTCCTTTTTATATCCTTCCAAAGGCACAGAGCAAGCCAGAAATTGAGATATTTCATTAAGGTAATTGGAGCTCTCAGACTACCTCTAAACCAATGCAGATATAAAGTATATGCACTCTGCCTGGATCATGATACCTTCTAAATGTTAAATCTTTGCTGAATAATCAAACAAATGACTTAAATTTAGACCTGAAGATTCTTGATTAATTCATATCTTAACTGGATTATGTTACATATTCTGTAAAATAGCTTTCATTATATATCTGGAAATGTATGTATGTGAATATACTACATGCTATGTTAATTTAATATAATGTATTTATTATGGTGTGTACTTATTCCATTAAGATTCTGATTCTATATGACAGCTACAAAAGAAGTCAGTTTACACTGTCAAATATTTTTATATTTAAAAAGTTATAATAAGTTCAAAGAATTTCGATTCTAAGAATTATATATTTATAAAATGTAGTAAAATTTAAAGAAAAATCAACTTTTTTGATTTATTAATAAATCTCATCTAATAACTTTTGTTACTAAATCCCCAATAAGAATGTGTCTATACTTCCTATGAAGACTTTATGGTATCTAGACTAAATCAGCATATTGAGGTAAAGGCAAGTTAGGTTTGTTATTTCCGTCAAATGTTCCAATTTTCAGACTATTTATTGTCATGGTGAAATTTTCAATATCAGCAGGAATAAACTATATTCATAAAAAAGACTAAAATTTTTAAATAACTTCAATAGAGGTACAAGTTCCTATCTTCAGGTTTTGCCTTTTTTTAAAACGACACTCAAATCTATAGTCCCGTAATCACGTTCTGTCAATATTTATACTAACATGCCTTTTTATATAGCTAAGTAACGAGTCTTTAAAATTCAATGTAGCTCATTTCATAGTGAAAATTCACAGTATATTTTGAGTTGTTGAACTGCCTTTAAAAAATAATAGCAAATACATGTGACTTAAGATCGACAATTTTTTGTAATAAAAACATCCCAAACTGATTCACTAAGTAGAACCAATGCTCATTTAAGTTTAGCTATTCAAAATAAAGTACAAATACTTTTTGTGCTAATGACAATATTTACTTTATAACTTCAACAGTTGACTAATATATCAGGTTTTTCTTTTACAAACTCCTTTCTATCCATTAGCTTATTAAAATTCTTGTAACAAAAAGACATATGTTTATCTCCATTTTAAATTGAGGAAATGAATTTCAGAGAATAATCGCTCTCTGAATTCACAGAAATTATTGAATCTGACATTCAAGTCGTAGTCATCTAATCCTAAATTAAAATACACTATTCTGCCTTTCTTCTTACTATGTCCACATTGAAATTAACTGAGTAAATCCTTGTCCACCCTAAAGCAGCATATTCTAATTTATGAAAACCAGGGAAACGCCCAGAATTTATAATCTTTTGTGTCTTTTAACATGTTTAATTTACATTTGGTTCACTGTGAATAAATAGATGTGAATAAAAAACTAGAAGAAGCAGAGTCTAACTTTTTAAATGATATAGATTACTATTGGCTAAGTGACAACTTAATGCTTTAAATTCTCTAAGAGTAGAGTTTGGGTCCAAATTTTAAAAAGGAAAATCTTATACAATGCTTATTTTGATTGATTTCACAGTGGCTGATAGCCAAATCAATCTATTGTTAACTAAAATATGTAAAAATTGCAAACATATTTCTTTAATTTGCCAATTAATCTCTCATTTCAATAATGATCGGTTACAATTTGATATCATGTATCAATACAGTTTGGAATTTTCTCAACAGAATCAACAAGGACAAAATTATTAAAAAGCAAACAAAAATCAGGATTACTAAACATCACTAATATGGGCCAAAAGGAAGTTTGGAAATCATGTAATATTAATATAATAGCATTGAAATTTATTTTTTAAATTTTTATAGTTTTGGGGATACAAGTTCCAATTTCTTTGTGCATATATTGCACAGTGATGAAGTCTGAGCTTTTATCAATAGAAGACAGAGACTAGAATATAGTACTTCTGATATCAGAAGATAAGATATATTCAGTTATATTTGAAATCATGTGTACTGCAGATAAAGGATTGCTACAGAACACCACAATTTAAAAATCTTAATGACTACAAGATTACTTTTCCTAATATTTTTGAAAATATCTTTTTCATTGATAAGCCTGGAACCAATAAGTATCTGTTTGAGATATCTGGGGTAGAAATTATCCTGGGAAATAATATGCACTGTGAAGAATACACCCTTCCTTCCTGGAGAACCCAAGATTTTGGTAATCATAAACCACCATGATTAATTACCATCATCCTCATTTTTATGACAGTAATTATTATCATTACATTTGTATATTTTTATAGTGCTACACTGTTTTCAAAGTGTAATTGCCAATACTATGTTATATATTTTTTGTCTTTTGTTTATTTGTACAAATTTAAGTGGTACAAGTGTAGTTTTGTAACATGCATATACTGCTTAGCAGTGAAGCTCAGGGTTTTAGGTACCCATCACCCAAATAATGTAGATTGTGCCAGTTAAGTTATTAATTATCCTTCTCCTTGCCCCCATCTCCCTTCTTTCAAGTCTACAACATCTGTTATTCCATACTTTATGTCCATGTGTACATATTATTTAGCTTCTACTTGTAATTGAGACCATGTGGTATTTGACTTTCTGTTTCTTATTTGTTTACCTTATGATAATATCCTCCTGTTCCAACCATGTTGCTGCAAAAGGAATTTCATTCTTTTTTTATGGCTGATTTGTATTCCATGGTATATGTATTATATATAACACATGCACACAAACACACACACACAAAGACAAACACACACCATTTTCTTTATCCATTTACCTGTTGTTGGACACTTAGGTTGATCTAAATATTTTCTACAGTGAATACTGCTGTCATACATATATGAGTTCAGGTATGTTTTTGATATAATGAATATTTTCTTTCTGGTAGATACCCGGTAGTGGATTGATGTATTAAATGGAAGTTCTACTTTTAGTTTGTTGAGAAATCTTCATACTGTTTTCTAGTATGGCCACTTTCACAATATTAATTCTTTGGATCCATGAGCATGGGATGTTTTTCCTTTTGTTTGTACTCCTACAATTTATTTCATCAGTGTTTCATAGTTTTCCTTGTAGATATTTTTTACCTCCTTGGTTAAATAGATTTCTATGTAATTTTTTTCCTACTTCTTCATGGTTCATCTAGAAAAGTTATATGTTTCTAGGAATTCACCCATTTCGTCTAGTTTTCCTAGTTCGTGAGCATAGAGTTTTTCATAGTAGTCTCTGATACTCTTTGTATTTCTGTAGCGTGAGTTGTAATGTCTCCTTTTTCATTTCTGATTATGTTTATTTGCATCTTCACTCTCCTTTTCTTGAATAATCTATCTAGTGATGTATCAATTTTGTTTAGGCTTTCAAAAACTAGCTTTATGCTTTGTGTATTATTTCCTATCTCAAATTCATTTAGTTCTTCTCTGATCTTCACTATTCCCTGTTTTTGTTTTGTTTTGTTTTGTTTGTTTGTTTTTATAATGTGTTTGGATTGTCCTAATTATTCTAGTTTCTTGAGGTGCAATGTTGGTTTCTTAACTTGCGATCTTTTCAAACTTTTTGATGTAGGCATTAAATGCTATAAATTTCCCACATAGGTATGTATTTGCTATATCCCAAAAGTTTAGGCATGTTGTGTTTCCATTTTTACTCATTTCAGAACTTTTTCCATTTTCATCTCAATTTCATCACTGTCTCAAAGATATTTCAGGAGGATATTGTTTAACTTTCATGTATTTATGTAGTTTCAAAAGTCCTTGGGATTGGTTTCTAGCTTTGTTACAATGCAGTCTGAGAGGATATTGATATGATTTTGAGACTAATTGTATGGCTTAATATATGTTCTATCTTTGAGAATGTTCCATTTGCTGATGAGGAGAATGTGTATTCTGTAGTTGTTGGGTAGAATGCTCTGTAAATATCTTGTTATGTCCATTTGGTATAGAAGCCAACTCAAGCCCAGTATTTCTGTTATTTTCTGTTTTAATGATCTGTCTAGCGCAATGAGCCAGCTGCTGACATCCTCTATTATTGTATTGCTGTTTATTTTCTATTAGGTCTAGTAATGTTTGTTTTAGGAATCTGGGTACTCTGGCATTGGATACATATATATTTAATGTTGTTATATCTCATTGTCAAATTTATCCCCTTATTGTTAGATTGTGAGCTTCTTTGTCCTTTTTTTTACTGTTTTTTATTTGAACTCTGCTTCATCTGACATAAGTATAGCCACCCCTTGCTTTTGGTTTTCATTTCTGTGGAATATATTTTTCCTTTTCTTATCCTTCTAAGTGTCTACCAAAAACGTGAGTTTCTGTTAAGCAGCATATAGTGAGTTAATGTTTTTTAATCCATTCTGGCAATCTATATCCTAAAGTAGAGCATTTAATTCATTTACCTTTGAAGTTAATATTGACATTTGAAGTTTCATTTCTGTCATAATGTTATTTTTTATCTAGTTTTGCTTTTTGTGGTTTTTTTTTGTAATTTTTCAATTATTCGTTTACCCTCTGTTTATCTTTATGGTTTGGTGAAATTATGTCATGTTACCATTTGATTTATTTATCTTTCTATTTTGTATGATTGTTTTACAAGGCCTGTGAGTTTTAGTTTTGTGTATTTTTAGGGTGGTAAATATGAACTTATAGTTTTCTAGTTTAGAATTTTTTGAGCAGTTCTTTTAGGGCCTGTCTAGTGGTGATGAATTGCCTCAGCTAAACCGTGTGTAAAATACAATCACAAAAATATTCACCTAGTTAGATACTCACTAGTTAATCTCAGTGGAAATAAAGGTGATTCAAACTTAGTGGAAACCAAGGCCCTAGAAATCAAGTATGGAATGGATCCATCTATAGAACTGATTTTGATAAATGATGTTGGACACATTGAACATTGTTAAGTATTCAGGTGAACAGTTTTTGCTTCACAGATTTCCTTTAAATCTACATATTATATAATATATATATTATATATATATTTTTAATCTCTGGGCTATCCTTTAAAAAATGAAATACATTGTTTACTTCAGGTCTAGAATTTCTGAGGAGAAAATAAGAGTAATATTTTATGTGGCTTGTTTTGACTTACTCTAATAAACTTTAAGGCAAGTATGTACTAGAAGAAGCAGGTCTTTTTCATTACTCTTTTAAACATCCTCTACACCTGGTTTTCTTCTAACAGCATAGTTATATTAGAGAAAAAAAAAACTTTCCTGTTTATTAACAAACTGCACGTTTTTGCTAATTTTATTGTCCAAACATAAAAGTAAAATAGAAATGCATTAGGGGTTACTTCAGCAACATCAAAAGGGAAGCTCCTGACCCACTATCCACCTAGAGAAAGACCAAATAAGCATCTATTCATGTATCAGTTTTCTTTGAGTGAAAGACAGACCAGTTGAGAGATTCCTACACACTAGCACCTGGGAAAATATCCACATTGTATACTTAGAAAAATCTGAGGAACACTCAGGCACTGACCTTTTCTTATGCACTGCACCATAAACTGAGGAAATGAATCTCCAACATCTAGGTTCTCCCTGTGGAGAAGAATGTTTGGACCTCACATATAGCACCCAAATTCTAAGATCTCCCACCTGTTTCCTTTCTCCTTTGCTGCCAATATCCAGCTCTGGAAACAGAGGAGATAAGACATGAATGAGTCTTTATAGATCACAAAGGAAAAAAAAAAAGTCGTGTTATTCCATGGGTGTGCAAGCACTTTTAGAGGCTTTATGACCCAGAAACAGAACAACAACAACAAAATATGAGCTTGAAAAGTCATAGTCACTGCCAGGTGTACAGTCATTCGTGTTTATGATCCTGGTACTTTGGGAGGCTGAGGCAGGAGGACCACTTAGGACCAGGAGTTTGAGATTAGCCTGAGTAACATAACAAGACATTGTCTCTTCCAAAAAATAAAATTAAAAAGTAACTCAGGTCTGGTGGCAGATGCCTATGGTCCCGGCTACTTGAGAGGCTGAAGGAGGACAACTGCTTAAAACCAAGAAGTTGAGGCTGCAGTGAGCTATGACTGTGCCACTGCAATCTAGCCTAGACAATAGAGTGAGACCTTTTCTCTAAACAAATAAAAATGTCAAAATTCACAGTCCTCTCTTTCTAAATGAATGAGACATGCTCTTCAACTGGCTGCTTGGCTGCCTGACTTCTAACTAACTTACATCAGGGTGTTAAAAAATCAGGCAAATATAAACCCACCATTCAGACTTAGAATCAGATTGATACTTCCTGAGCCTCTCCTTTGGCTCGCTCTGGTGATAACTCTATTAATCATTCTTGGAAGAAATGTGCATATACATTAATGCTTCAACTTTTATACCTTACACTCAAGGAACTGCATTCTGAACCTAGCTGAGGAAGCATAGAAGACTGGTGTTCATGTGTCCATGTGGACCACTGGAGAAAAAAAAAAGATAACTTTCTATAAATGTGCAAACACTTCCAGGGGTTTCATCTTCCAGGAGGAGAATAGAGAAAAGACTTAAAAAATGTAGCTCCATGATTCTCTCCAAAAGGGACAAACTTTTCAAGTGGCTGCTTGACAGCTGGCTTTAAACTAACTAGCATTGGGAAGTTAATGGGGAAGAAAAGTGTTAGCCCTCTGGAAGCCTGTGAAACAGATGGATACTTCTCCAGCATTCTTCCCCAGCTCACCCTAGCAGTAACTTTATATTTATTAATTCCTTCTGTCAGGAGTTTGTCCACACATTCAGTATTCCAATCTCTACAGCTTCTACCTTAGTGATTGTATCGTAAACCTCCTTGTTCTGTGAGTCATTCCAGAACAAAGAATACAGTAGAAATTTTACACTGAAAATGTAAGGAATTTGAAAGTATGAAACAGAACTCAAACTGTTAATACTATAACTGAACTAAAACATTCAGTTGAGTTCAATAGAAGACTAGTTCAAAGAGAAGAATTAGTGAACTTGAAGACAAGTTACTGTAAATCAAACAAATATGAAGAGTAAAAAAAAATAAAGCAAAAGGGTGAGGATAGTTTTAGAAACGTATGGGACATCATCAAGCATAACAACACAGGCATTATAGGTGTATCAGAACAAAAGACAGAACACATATTTAAAGAAATAGTGGCAGAGAAATTTTCAAGCCTGGGAAGGAAATAGAAATCTAGATGCAGAAAGCTCAAAGAGTATAAAATAAGATAAATCTAAACAGATGAACACCAAGACACATTCGAATCAAATTGTCAAAAGTTAAAGACTGAGAGAGCTCAAAGCAGAAACATAAAAGTGAATTGTTAGATGCAAAGAAACTGCTGTAAGAATATGAGTGGATTTCTCAGCAGAAACTCCATATGCCAGAAAAGAGTGGAATAACTTATTCAAAATCCTGAAAGAAAATAATATCAACCAGGAGCGCTACATCCTGCAATGCTGCCTTTAAAAATGAAGGGGTAATAAAGACATTCTCAAATGCAAAAAAGCTGAGTTTGTCATCACTAGATCTGCCTAACATGAAATGCTCAAGGGCATTCATCAAGTTAAAGAAAGAAGATGGTAATTCATAACATGAAAACATATGAAAATGTAAAACTCACTGGTAAAAGTAAAGACACATTTATATGCAAACAGTCTAAAACAAATGGCAGTGGGTGTACCAATGATATCCTTAGTATATATGTTAAAAGACAAAACTATTAAAAATAAAATTGGCCTGGCACAGTGGCTCACGCCTGTAATCCCAGCATTTTGGGGGCCGAGGTGGGTGGATCACAAGGTCAAGAGACAGACAGCATCCTGGCCAAAATGGTGAAACCCCTTCTTTACTAAAATTATAAAAATTAGCCAGGCATGGTGTCGCATGCCTATAATCCCAGCTACTAGAGAGGCTGAGGTGGAAGAATGGCTTGAACCCAGGAGGTGGAGGTTTCAGTGAGCCGAGACTGCACCACTGCACTCCAGCCTGACGACNAAAAAAAAAAAAAAAAAAAAAAAAAAAAAAAAAAAAAAAAAAAAAAAAAAAAAAAAAAAAAAAAAAAAAAAAAAAAAACCACTAAAACCACGAGATTTGTTAAGGGTATACATTAGCAGTGTAAAAATTGACATCAAAGCATAAAATATAAAAGGAGAAAAAGTAAAACTGTAGAGTTTGTGTATGCAGTAAATGTTAAGTTGTTGCTAGCTTAAAATAGCCAGTTATAACAAAAAGAAAAAATTCTATGTGCATGTATTGATAGAATCAATATTGTTAAAACGTTAATACGAATTACTTTGTATAAATTTGGCTTATATTCAATCTGTAGATAACAGCCCGAAGTGATACGGATTCAATGTAATCCCTACCAAAATTCCAATGTTGTTCTTCACAGAAATACAAAAAAAAAAAAATTGAAAAATTTGGTTGGAACCACAAAAGACCCGGAATAACCAAAGTAATATTGACTAAAAGGAAGAAAGCCAGAGGAATAACACTACAAGATTGCAAAATATATTACAAATCTATAACCCTCAAAACAGCACAGTTACTGGCATAAAAACATACAAATAAACTAATGGAACAGGTTATTGAACCCAGAAATAAACCAACACATCTATGGTCAATTTATTTTCAAAAAATGTGCCAAGAACACAAAACGGGGAAAGGATAGTTTCTTCAATAAATGATGTTGGGAAAACTGGGTATTCAGACATAGAAGAATGAAAGTTGACCTTTATTTCACTGCTTACACTAGAATCAGATTAAAATCTCTTAAAGACTTTAAATAAAGACCAAAATCTATTCAAATACTAAAGAAGGCATATGGGAAAATCTCTATGACATTGATATGGGCAGTGATTTCTTGGATATGTTCCCAAATGCATTAAAAGGCAATAAAATCAAAAATAGACAAATGGGATTGCATCAAAATAACGAAAGCTTCTGCACTGCAAAGGAAACCATTAATAGAGCAGTGAGACAACCCATAGGTTAGGAAAAATATTTACAAATCATGCATTGCACATGGGGAAAATATCTAATATATTCATAGAACTAAAACTATTAAATGACAAGAAAATTGATAACATTCTTAAGCTGTGCAGAGTATGAATTGACATTTGTCAAAAGAAGACATACAGTCTATCACTGATAGGGAAAGGGATGGATGCAGCAAACCACCAAGGCATGTGTATACCTATGTAACAATCCTGCACAATCCGCACATGTATCCCAGAACTTAAAGTATAATAATAAAAAAATACAAATTTCTAGCTATTTTACTAAAAATGCTCAACATTTCTAATTATAACAGAAAAGTAAATTAAAACCACAATGAGATATCACCTTTGGCACCATACTTGTCAGAATGGGTACTATAAAAAGATGAAAGATAAAAAGTATTGATGATAATGTGGAGAAAAGGAAATAGCTATATGCTATTGGTGACCTCGTACATTAGTACAGCCTTTTTGACAAATAGGGTGAAGATTTCTCAAAAAACTAAAAGAAGGATCCAACAATTTCCCTACTGTATATAAATTCAAAAGCACTTAAATCAGTATGTTAAAGAAATGCCAGCACTTTATGATTATTACAGTATTATTTACACTATCCAAAATATGAAAACAACCTAAGTGCCCATCAATGAACGAATGAATTAAGAAACTATAGCATATGTACACAATGAAATACTATTCGACCTTAAAATAGAAATTAGGGCATTTGTAACAACATGGATGAATGTAGATGAGATTTTGTTAAGTAAAATGCATTAGGCTCAGAGACACTAATATTGTATGACCTCACTTATGGTGTCAAACCTAAAAAAATTAAACTCATAGAAGTAAAGAATAGAATGATAGTTACCAGAGGCTAGTGAGTGGGGTGGTGAATGAGGAAAGAAGAGACATTTGTCAACAGGTGTAAAGTTTCAGTCACCTTAGAAGGCATAAATTCTGGTGTTCTATTTCATAGCACAGCAGCCATACTTAATACTAATATGTATTTCAAAATAGCTAATAAACACAATTTTAAAGGTTCTCACTAAAAAGATAAATATTTGAGGTGATGGGTAGGCCAATTAGCCCAATTTAATAAATTTACTACATATATATATATATATATACACATAGCAAAATATCACACTTACCTCAAAATACTATTATTGGCAATTTAAAATAATGTAAAATTTGAAAAATAAATATTGTCTTTATCCACATACACCATACAATAAAACAAAAGAGATTCCCAACACATTTTTCCAAGTTTCAGGTCTCTGTATTATAGCTTGTAATATTTTTCCCTCACTGGTTGAAATATTTTTCTTTCTACTTCACTACCTGGAATATACTTATGAACTTCTTAGAGATCAATTTAAGTTTTCCTGCTCCAAGTTTTTTTCTTATTCTATTAAGTCAGCTAAATGATTCTTTCTGCTAATGCCCCATACATAAGGCACAATTTAAAGTTTTCAACACTTAAAAAAATATGCAGAATCACCCTTAATTTAACTCTGTTTCTAATCTATCATATTTAGGCAACAGGCAAATCCTTGTGACTCTGCCCTTGAAACATGTGCATAATTTATTCTGAACACTTCCAACAACAACACTCTAGTACAAGCAGTCACTCTTTCTCACATGAACTATTGCAACTGTCTGCTATTGTCTTTGTGGTTTATTCCCTACCTACCTGTTCTTGAAACTTATCTGTGTCTGAGTTGACATTTATTTATCTTAACTTTTATTTTAGGTTTGGGGGTACATATGCAGGATTATTTTATAAGTAAACTGTGTGTGTTGGAGGGATATGGTGTGCAGATTATTTAGTCACCCCAGTAACAAGTGTAACATCCTATAGGTATTTTTTAAATCATCTCCTTCATCACACTCTCTTTTCTCAAGTAGGCGTTGGTGTCTGTTGTTTATTTCCTTGGATCCAGGTGTTCTCGTTACATTTCCACTTATACATGAGAACATAAAGTATTTGATTTTCTTTTCCTGCATTTGTTTGCTTAGGATAATGGCATCTACTTCCATCCACGTTGCTGTAATGGACATGATCTCGCTCCTTTTTTATAACTATGTAATATTCATATTGTATATGTGCTACATTTTCATCATTCAATCTATCATTGGTGGACATTTAGGTTGAATCTATGTCTTTGCTATTGTGAATAGTACTGCAATAACTATTCATGTGCTTACATGTATACAAAGCATACATCTCTTTATGGTAGAATGAATTATATCTTTTGGATATAGTCCCAATAAATGGATTGCTGGGTCAAATGGTAATTATGTTTTAAACATTTTGGAAAATCTGTAAGTGGTTTCCACAATGATTGAACAAATTTACACTTCCAACAGTGGATACGCATTCCCTTTTCTCCATAGCCTTGCCAGCATCTGCTATTTTTCAACTTTTTAATAATGACCATTCTGATTAGTGTGAGATGGTTATCTCATTTTGGCTTTAGTCAGCATTACTTTAATTAATCTTGATGTTGAGCATTTTTTATATGCTTTTAGGCCACATATATGTCTGTTTTTGAAAAGTGTCTTTTTAGAAAATAAATAGAATTATAACACTTTTTTGCTGAAAACTACATTAACTCCCATCTCATATTAAAATTATCATTTGGTGCTTAATTATATTTCTAAATTTGTCTCTCGTTCTCATTTTATTTCAATAACACTGGGCTACTTGCAGTTTTTCAAATATCTTGAGCATACTACTTTTTCAATATTCTTGAATTTGCTGTTCTCTCTTTCTAGAACATTCTTTTATTAAATCATGGGTCAGCAATTGATGAGCCAAATGCCAATTCAGTGCCAGTTTTGTGAATGAAGTTGTACTGGAAAATAGCTATAAATATGTTTCCATATTACCTATGACTAATTTTTCACTGCAATGGTAGTGTTGAATAAATGTGACCAAGACTTTACATCTATTATACATAAAATATTTACTACCTGGCTTATTATTAAAATCATTTGCTAAATTCTGGCATAGATAAAAGCATGGCTCATGTCCTGTCTTTTTACCCCATATACATAATTTCATGACTCTACTTAATGTTATTTTATTCATAAAGCTTTACTTGGTGTATTAGCTTGTTCTCCCACTGTACTCATGATATACCTGAGATTTTGTAATTTATAAAGGAAAGAGGTTTATTGACTCACAGTTCCGCATGACTGAGGAGACCTCAGGAGATTTACAATCATGATGGAAGGGTAAGCAAACAAATCCTTCTTTATATGGCCACAGGAAGAAGAATGAGTGCCCATTGAAGGGGGAAGTCACTTATAAAGCCATCAGATCTCAGAAGAATTAACTGTTTTACTTCTCACATGAGAAGAGGTTGAGAAAAACTGACCCATGATTCAATTATCTCCACCTGGTCCCTCCCATGCCATGTGGCATTACGGGAACTACACTTCAAGATGAGATTTGGATGGGGACAAAGCCAGATCATATCATTCTACCTATGGCCTCTCCCAAATCTCATGTCCTCAAAATGTAAAACAAAATTATACCCTTCAACAGTCCCCCAAAATCTTAACTTCAAGTCCAAAGTCTCATCTGAGACAAGTCAAGTCCCTTCCACCTGGAAGCCTGTAAAATCAAAAGCTATTGAGTTACTTCTTAGATGCAATTGGGTATAGACATTGGCTAAATACACCCATTCCAAATGAGAGAAATTGGCCAAAACAAGGCAGCTATAGTCCAAAATCCAATATGGAAGTCATTAAACCTTAAGATTCCTAAATGATACCCTTTGACTGCATATCTCACATATAGGTCACACTGATGCAAGAGGTGAGCTCCCAGGGTCTTGGACAGCTCCACCCTTATGGCTTTGCAGAGAACAGCCCCCTTCCCAGCTGCTTTCACAGGCTGACATTGAGTTTCTGTGGCTTGTCCAGGAGCATAGATCAAGTTGTTGGTAGGTCTACCATTCTGGAGTCTGGACAATGGTAGCTCTCTTTTCACAGGTCTGCTAGGCAGTGCCCCAGTGGGGACACTGTGTGGGAGTGACATTTCCACACTTCCCTTCTGCACTGCCCTACCTAGCAGAGGTTGTCCATGATGGCTCTGCCCCTGCAGCAAACTTCTGCCTGGACATAGAGGCAATTCCATACATCCTCTCGAATATAAATGAAAGTTCCAAACCTCAATTCTTGACTTCTGTGCACCCATATCCCCAACACCACATGTAATCCACCAAGGCTTCGGGCCTATATACTCTGAACCAATATCCTGAGCTGTAACTTGGCTCCTTTTAGCCATGGCTGGAGCAACTGGGACACAGTCCTGGGGCCGTACACAGCAAGGGGGCCCTGTTCCAAAGTTAATTCTGCATTTTTGGGTACCCAGTTCCAAAGTGGCTTCCACATTTTGGGTACCCTTTCAGCAGCACCCAACTCTTTGCAGCACCAATTTACTGTATGAGTCCATTCTCCCACTGCTATAAGGACATATCCAAGACTGAAAAATTTATAAAGGAAAGAGGTTTAATTGACTCGTGGTTTGGCAGGGCTGGGGAGTTCCACAGAAAGCTACAATCATGGCAGAATGGGAAGAAAACACATCCTTCTTCACATGGTAGCAGGAAGGGGAAGAATGAGTATCCAGCCAAGGGGGAAGTCTCTTATTATACCGTTGGATTTCATAAGAACTAACTCACTTTCACAAGAAAAAGAAGGGGAAATACAACCCCATGTTTCAATTATCTCCACCTGGTCTCTCTCAGGACACGTAGGATTATGGGAACTACAATTTGAGATGAGATTTGGGTGGCGATACAACCAAATAATCACTTGGCCACTCTAATAAAACATCAACCACCTTCACCCACATCATATACACCATCTCCACATCAAATCCTACTTTGAAAAAATATTAATAACATATATCAACAGCCTAAGAATCAAATAGTTGTGTGTCTGTTTGTTCAGAATCTGTTTTCTTTTCCACTAAGAAGTACATTCAAAAAAAGAGGAAATATTTCCTTTTTAGCTCCATGTTGTATCTGCAGGGCCCAGATCAGAATAAATGACTACATCTTATATTCAAATCAAGACACCAAACATAATACTTCAAACCAGACTATAGTTGAGACTAAGATGGAAAAAGTATAGCCCATAAGCTTCAACAGTACAATCCTGGGAACAATATAAGTTAATAAAATAAATAATTACCGATATATTAACAAAATTATAGACACCATTGTTACTGACCCTCTGATAAGCTCTGAAGAATGCGGGCATGAATCTTTTTTACATGCTTATAGTTTATTAGTAGAAATAGGTAACACATAAATAAACATAGAAATAAGTAAGTAAATATTTGCAGTGATGGAAACAGAGGGCTGAAATTCAGAATAAAGTGGTATTGTTGACTATAGAAATGTAGTAGACAACTTGATTTGTTTTTTGGAAGATAATATTTAACTAGAGATCAAAATGATGTGAAGGATGTAGTCATGTAAAAGGAAAAGAGTATTGGAGATAGAGAAAACCAAACATAAGAAGCCCATAATGTGATGACAACTTGGAATGTGCAGAGATTTTTTTTGGGGGGGATTTAAGATGGAGTATTGCTTTGTCACCCAGGCTAGAGTGCAGTGGCACATTCTCAGGTCACCGCAACCTCTGCTTCCTGGGTTCAGGCAATTCTCCTGTCTCAGCCTCCTGAGTAGCTGGGATTACAGGTTCACACCACCACATCTGGCTAATTTTTGTATTTTTAGTAGAGACAAATCTTCGTCATGTGGGCCAGGCTGGGAATGAACACCTGACCTTAAGTGATCCACCTGCTTAGGCCTCCCAAAGTCTAAAATGACAGGCATGAGCCACCGTGCCTGGACACGGAGCTATTCTTAAAGTCACTGTGATTAAAAAGTAAAAAGAAATAGAGAATGAGAAAGAATAGATCTGGAAAGCGTATGAGTTTTCTCTCATAAAGAATCTCATAATAGATAGTAAGGTCATTGATTTTAAGCACGCTTGGAGTACCAGAAAGTTAGAAAACATATGAAGCCATATTTTAAGAAGTTTACACTAGCTTCTATATGCACAAATGACTGAATGTGGTTATATAAATATAGAGATAATTTACAAGGTGGTTAGGGCAAACTACATAAGAGACAACAATGGCCTTGCCCAGAATGATGGCCAGATGTAAAAAGGTAGATAAGATCTATTAGGAGACAATTCTCCCTGGAACTGCCATATTTTGAAATACATTCTATTAGCTTTTGTTCTAGATTCTCTCTTCAGGTATTTGTACAGCAAACAACATGGGACCATAGAAATAGTGTTCCATCCCAGTGAAAAGAAAGAGGCTTTTGCAGGACAGGGAATTAGATAAGGAAGAACTACATAGAGAAAAATGTATAGATCTTAAAAGTGTTCTTCTCAAGTAACTGGTTGAGTGCTGTTCAGTGCATGGATCTGAGAAAACTATTAGAGATAAAAAAATATATATATATTTTTAAATTGGAAGAAACAGAGTCACAGACAAACGGAAATATTGCCAGTTTCCACCAGCTAGAAAGTAAAAGTCTCATAATTCCATAATGAAGAGAAATAACAATTGTTGAAACTGATCAAGAAATGATACATATGACAGAATTTTAGATAAAAACACTAAAATAGTTATATGTTTAGTCCATGTGTTCAAGAAACAAGAGTATATTTTAAATATGTGAAGATACAGAAGATAAAAAAAATCAAAATCTAATTTCTATATATTAAAAATACAATGTATAATGAAAAATATACTGGATAAGATTGAGAAATTAGGCACTGCAGAATAAAATATTAGTACTGATATTTAAAATATATCAGTAAACAATACCGACAATAAATAAGAGAAAGAGAGGGAATGACAATTTTTTATAGAAAAATTAACAAAGCTTCAGTGATATGTACAATAACTTCAAGTGGCCAAATATTCATGACAATATGTTGCCTACAAGAGATTCACTTCTGACATAAAGGCATATCAGAAGGCATATTGTAGACTAAATGCAAAATAAAGAAAAAAAGATATTCCATGCAAATGTTAACCAAAACAGAGCAAGTATGGTCATATTTATACTAATCAATACAGATTTTAAATCAAAAACTGTCATAAGAGAGAAGAAAAGAATATTGTGTACTAATAAAGACTCAATTCACCAGAAACTTGTAAGAATTATTAAATACACATGACCTAACAGATGAGCACTCGATATGTAAAGTAAACAATGACAGAATTGAAAGGGCGAATAAATGACAACTAAATAATAGTAGGGTATTTCAACGTTCCATTTTCAGTAGTAGATAGAACAACCAGAGAGAATATCAGTAAGAATACTAGGACTTGAACATTACTATACACCTATTGGACCTAAGGACATGTAAGGAATACCCCAATGTAAAACAGCAGAATACACATTCTTCTCAAGTACATATGGGACATTCTCTGGGATAGAGCACACATCGCCTTACAAGAGAAGTCTTAACAAATTTAAGAAGATTGAAATTATACCAAACATACCAAGTATCAACTTTAACCCAATAGAATGAAACTATAAATCGATAGATAAGAAAAACTGAGAAACTCAAGAAATACATTAAATTAAAAACACACTTGAACAACCAATGGGTAAAATAAGAAATCAAAAGGGAAAATAGAAAATATCTTGAAAAAATTAAAATGCAAATGCAACATATCCAAACTTTTGATATTTGGCAAAAGTAGTACCAAAAAGGGAGGTTGTATCAGTAAATGCCTACATTTAAAATGAAGAAAAACCTCAAATCAACAACTTAACCATTGTTCCTCAAGAAACTAGGAGAAAAAAACTGAATCTAGAGTTAGTAAGGGGAAGGAAATAATAAAGATTAGAGAAGAAATAAATAAGTAAATAAATAAATATTTGTCACTAAAAGATGAATACAGCAGGATTCCACTTATACAAAAATATAAATACAAACTCTTATAAACGGAAAGCACAATGGTGGTTGTCAAGGGCTAGTGGCAGGGAAATTGCTGTTCAAGTTCCCATGGAGTTTAAATATTGCAAAATTACACATATGTTGCACAACAACATGCAAATGGTTGACACTACAATATTGTCCACTCGGAAATGGCTAAAATGGTAAATTTTTCTGTTATTTTTTTAATAACATATGCTTATCAACAAGACAAGCATATGGATAATTACAATAAATATAAATCACAACGTATGCTAAAAACTAGATATGGATTGATTGATTTGCCAACTGGAAATAAAAAGCATTTTACACACACACACACACACACACACACACACACACACACACACACACACACAGAGTCATGTTTGGGGGTCGTGGATGGTCCTAGTTAACCAGCTTACCCAGAAGCAACTTCTTCTTTTAGTCCAATTCACATCACAGATGAGTCTTAGTCACCTTCTGATATGCAAACAGTTCATGGGGCAGCAATTTTATAAGGTAGAAAGTGTGAGCAGGCCACCGTAATGGGACAGATAGAGACAGGGCAACCCACTGACAGACAGGACCTATTTTTGGAGACTATTTTCAGAGTTAGGGAGACTTTCTTCTTTCCTATATCTATGTTTCATCCTGGTCAGTTAGCAGGTGTTTTTTTTTTGTTGTTGTT
>NW_016107411.1:6672699-6698743 GCF_001604975.1 Cebus imitator | reverse complement strand
TTTTTTTAACAAGGGGAGTTTAAGCTATTCTTGTAAGGGTTAAGATTTGCTTTAGCATTTCTTAGGGTTGCATCTGTTCTTAGGTGGCTTGTTTCCTGAAAAACCCATGGGTTAGGTTGCGTCAAATTGCTAAGTGACATGTAATATCAGTTCTGTGAAACAACTGAGTAAACTTATGACTATCATTAAACTTACAGCCATGACATGTCTCATATTAAACTATACACATGCACACATACTACTCACCAGAAAGCCACTTTAAATATAGAGATAATGAGGTGAAGGATGGAGAATATTATGCCATATAATTATGAGGTGAACTGTTTTCCTCATAAAGATGTGCGTGTGTGTGTGTGTGTTTGTGTGTGCGTGTAAATACAATGCTTTTTATTCACAGTTGGCAAATCAATCTCTAGTTTTTAGCATAGGTTATGATTTATATTCACTGTGATTATCCATATGGTTTTGTCTAATTCTACATCTTCCTAGTCATCCAATCTGTCCTTTGCTCCCTTTTTATTTCTTCTAATACCTATCACCTCACAGTGTGAACCTATTTGGAAATAAAGTTAATGAGAATACAATTATTTAAGTTAAGATTGGGTTAGGCTGGAGTAGGTGGGGTGTTAATCCAATATGACTGATGTGCTTCTTAGAAGAGGAAAAGAGGCTCCACCTCTTTTATAAAAGCGTGAATACCATTTATAAGGGACGTCCTCCCTCATTACTTAGTCACCTGCCAGAAGGCTCTTCCTCTTAATACTATTGCATTGAGATTAGTATTCAACCTAAACATTCAACCCATAACAATACGTATGCTTATATTTTTCTTTAATATTGTTCATTGTTGGTATATAGAATCTCCCCTAATTTTCATGTATTTTACTTTTGTATCCTAAAACTTTTACTGAATTTGTATATTGGTTCTAATTTTTTTTCTCTTTTTTTCCAGTGGAGTCTTTATAGAATGCTACACATAGCATTCTTCCTGTTTTCTCACATAGGGAAAATGCTATATGAAGAAGGGGGCAGAGGTTAGAGTTATGCTATCCCCACAAGTCAAGGAATACCTGGAGCTACCAGAAGCCAAACGAAGCAAGGAATAATATTTCCTATAGGCTTCAGAGAAATATCATCCCTCTAACACTCTGTTTTCTGATTTCTAGTCTCTAAAAACTGAGAAAATACATTTCTGTTGTTTTTAGCCACCCCATTTAATATACTTCATGATGCCATTTCTAGTCAACCAATATACATTTAAACATTTAATGAAAGCTTGACTGGCTTTATAATTATCAAAATAAATTTCAAAGCAAAGTGTATATACATACATATTACATACATATTGCTATGGCTTGAATGCCTGTGTTGAAACCCAATTCCAATGCAATAGTATTAGGAAGCGGGGCCTTTTGGCAGATGACTAGGTAATGAGAGAGGAGCTCCCTCATGAATGGGATTAATGCTATTACAAAAGCCTCACAGAGACCCACCCTGCCACGTCTATCAAGTGGGGGCACCAGGAAGAAGGTGCTGACACTAGACAGAAAGGGGCTGTCACCAGACACTGAATCTGCTGGTGCATTGATTTATGGACTTCTCAACTTTGAGACTATGGGAAATAAATTTCTGTTATCCATAAGCCACTCAGTGTATGATATTTTTTACAGCAGCCCAAATGAACCAAGGTACATACACAAATCACACACACACAAACATATATACTTTGCTGTAAAACGTCATATATATACCAAGCATTCTGAACTAGATGTATATATTATACATACATGGCACATATGTCGGTCACTTTATATTGATACCATGGTCAATTAATCAAGAGTTTAAACAATCTTACAATCTTAAATGTCCCTAACTTTAATAGCTTTAAAATGTGTAAAGGCCAAACTCAATAAATTTCAAGGGGCAATAGACAAATTTACAAGTATATTTGAACATTTAAACATCTAGCCCCCAATACCTTATTGAACAAGTAGACCAAAAATCAGCAAGAACATGGACTTGAATAATGCTTGAATAAACCATGTTGACCTAAATGACATTTATACAACATTCCAAGCAACAACAAGTACACATTTACATGTATTTGGATCATCTACCAAGATAGTCTTTATTCTGGTATATCAAATAAGGAAAGCAATACGTTTAACATATCTCATGTAACCCAAAGCATGTTTTCTAAACCCAAGGGATTTAATTTAGAAATCAGCAACAAAAAGATATCTGGAAAACTTCCAAACTTATAGAAACTACATAGCACTTCTAAATAATGCATGGGTCAAGAAAAAATTAAAAAGGACATTAGAAAGTATTTTAAACTTAATAAAATGGATGATACATCATAACAAGTTTCATGCACAAATAAGATGATATACAGAAAAAAAATAGAGTGTCAAATGCTTATATCAAGAAAGGAAACTAATAAACAAAAACCCCTGAATTTTAACCCATATCTCAGCATATGCAGTAATTGACTCAATAATTGTCATAAACTTAAATTTGAAACTTAATATATAAAACTTCTAAAAAATCCATAATATAAAATCCTTAAGATCTTGGCTTATGCAAAGTTTTTTTTTAATATTTAACAACAACTCCATAATTTATAAAATACAAACATTGCAAACTGGGCTTCATCAAACTTAAAATTTTCAGCACTTCAAAAATCGCTGATAAGACAAGGTATAAACTGAGAGAAAATATTTGCAAATCATGTATTTGAGCAAAGTCTTCGAACAGCATTATATAAAGCACTGCAAATACTCAGTAGGAGATTAACACAGTAAGACCTGGGCAACATATTTGAATAGATTCTTCACCAAAAATATCTAAGTGGCAACTTAAAATATGAAATATCAGACCTACAGAGGGCAATAATTATGTATAAAAATCCCATGACATATGTTCATTTATTACAGAAGTTAATGCAGGTAATGTTAAAGAATCAAAGCATTTACTAGCTTTTATTAAAGACTCCAACCTGTTAAAAACCTAGGCAAAACCATTAAAGACATAGGGATAGGCAAGGACTACATGGTGAAAACACGAAAAGCATTGGCAACAAAAGTCAAAATGGACAAATGGGATCTAATTAAACTCCAGAGCTTCAGTATAGCAAAATAAACAATCATTAGATTGAACTGGCAACCAAAAGAATAGGAAAAAATTTTGCAATCTACCCATCTGACAAAGGGCTAATATCCAGAATCTACAAAGAACTTAAGCAGATTTACAAGAAGCAAACAAACAAACCCATTCAAAAGTAGGTGAAGGATATGAACACTTTTCAAAAGAAGATATATACAAGGTCAACAAACATATGAAGAAATGCTCATCATCACTGTTCATTAGAGAGATGCAAATCAAGACCCCATTGAGATACCATCTCACACCACTTAGAATGGTAATCATTAAAAAATCTGGAGACAATAGATGCTGGAGAGAATGTGGAGAAACAGGAACACTTTTACGTTGTTGGTGGGACAATAAATTAGTTCAACTATTGTGGAAGACAGTGTGGCAATTCCTCAAGGAATCAGAAATAGAAATTCCATTTGACCCAGCAATCCCATTACTGGGTATATATCCAAAGGATTATAAATTGTTCTGTTATACAGACACATGTGCAGGTATGTTCATTGCGGTACCGTTTACGATAGTAAAGACGTGGAGCCAACCCAAATGCTCATTGATGATAGACTGCACAAGGAAAACGTGGCACATATATACCATGGAATACTATGCAGCCATAAAAAATGATGAGTTGGTGTCCTTTGTAGGGACATGGATGAATCTGGAAACCATCATTCTCAGCAAACTGACACAACAACAGAAAATCAAACACTGCATGTTCTCACTCATAGGTGGGTGTTGAACCATGAGAACACATGGACACAGGGATGGGAGCGTCACACACTGAGGTCTGTTGAGGAACAATGCGGGGTAGGGAAGTTGGGGAGAGAAAACCTGGGGAGAAATGCCAGATATAGGTGAAGGGAAGGTGGAGGAAGCAAACCACATTGCCATGTGTGTACCTGTGCAACAATCCTGCATGATCTGCACATGTGCCCCAGAACCTAAAATGCAAATTTATATATATACAAATTAATACATCTCAAAAAAATAAAGACTCCAACTTGTTAACATTAGAATTTGTTGCCTCATGGCATCTTTTCTATAGAAAGGCTTAAATTAATTTTTGTTATCTTAATTCTAATAACCTGTTAATTTGATTTCAAAATGGCTTAATCTTAAGTATCCTAGATTATTTGTGCTTTTGTATTTTATAACTTATCTTGTGTGAACTGAATCTTCACCTTTTTATGTTTATATACTTAAATGTTTTTTGAGACAAGATCTTACTTTGATGCCCAGGATGATTTCAAACTCCTGAACTCCACCTGCCTCAGCTTCCCAAATGCTGGGATTATATGCTGAGCCACCATACCAAGCCAAATCTTTATCTTTGTATGTTCCTCACTATCTAAGGAAAAAGCAAGACCGTATAAACTGGCCCATGTTATTTTCCACATAAAATTCTCACTTCCTTCATCTGTTTCATTATTCCTAAAATCCCTTTAAAAACTTCATAATTGATTATTCAAAATAATTATAGGTACACTTTCCTCACATGTACCACTAAGTTTACTGAGTACATAAATTAGGGTAGGCATTTTGATGTTAGTGTAGATTGGCTCTAATCACCATCATTTCATTGACGCCCCAGTTTGATGTATCTTTTTTTGCATTAACATGAATTTACTTCTTTTTGTATATCTGTTTTGAAATTTATGCTTTCTACAGAAGAATGATTTTAATTGAAAGGACTACTTTTTATTCCAAGATATTAAAGTATACACAGAACTTTTTCTTTAAGATTCAGCATTATGAATCTCTCTTTTTAAAAAAAAAAAAAAGTAAGAATTAGCACTTCCAGTTGGCTCTGTTATGTTTAATAAATTATAGCTTGATTATTCCATAGTAAGATATCATAATATAATCACAAACATTCTCATCATAATTATCACCACCACCATGATCACCATCATCTTCTTCCTCCTCATGATCATTCACTAATAATTATATGAAGCTGAAAAAAGTATTTCTTACCCATGTGATAATGGTATATCTAGAATTACATTCCCTTTTGAAAAATCTTGAACTCCTTAAATAACTGTTTACGTTACAAACATCTGCTCTTTTACTCATAATTATGTGAAACCTTTTCTGATTTTCTCAGGTTTCATGAATTTCAAATTTCATAAGCCTGTGATTCTAGCACTATTAGAGCAATTATGATATAATATTACTAGGATTTGTGGCTTGTATCTTTTTTCATCTCTATTGTGAGACCCGTAAATTAAATTAGATGTGGTCTTATAAGCATCTTTCAGTTATTCTTCTTTGCTCATTGTCTTGCCCAAAGCAATTTGTCAATAAAAAGTTACAGAATAAATGAATAAATAAAACTGCTTATAGGCGTGATTTATATTTACCTAAAGTTTATGATACTCTATAACAGCTTTACAATATCTTATTTCCTGAATATTTACTAAGACCTTAATAATCGCCAGTAAAAACTTCAATTTCTCCCATCCTGCACAAAATTATTACGCTCCTTTTGACAGTCTTCTGTTATTGTGTTTCAAAATCTCTCTGCATTTCAGAGCATTTTTTTAAAAAATTACATAAATTGCCTTTAAGATTAGTTGTATTTTTAACCATTAATTTCACTGCTACATATCCTAAGTTATGTGACAAGTTAATTTAAAACCTAGGACTGTCAATCTTTCTAAATTAAGTTTAGGATCAAAGAGTGTGGTAAGGGTCAATCCAGTGGATTTGCTTTGAGGTAGAGGAACTGCCTGTGGGGAACTAATTAAAGAAAAGAAGATTTCCAGCCTCTTCCCTCTACCTACTCCCCAGCCCATGTTAGGCTTGGAGCAGTCTTAATCAGGACTTTGAGACATATTCTCATCTACAAACTGTGTGAACTTAAATAAAGTACTGATTTTTTTTAAAACTATAGTTATCACACTTTTAAAGGAAATAACTTTCTCATAGCATTACAAGGAGAAGTAAATGAAATAATGAAGATAATATACATAGCATAAAATGACACTTAAGAAATAGAAATGTAGTTTATTAATTTTGTTTGCTCCCATTTTAAAAGAAAAGTTGTGAAATAAGCCAGAAATGGAAAGTTAAATACTCCGTGTTCTTGCTTATATGTGAGAGCTAAAAAAAAAGTTGATTTCATGGAAGTAAAATATAGAAAACCGGTTACTAGAGGCTGGGAAAGGTAGAGGAAATGGGGAGGGAATAGGGAGAAATTTGTTAAGGATTTGTTAAGAGATACAAAGTGTGGCTTGATTGGAGGAATACACTGTCATTTTCTATTATATTGTTCAATTACTATAGTTAACCATAATATATAAATTTCAAATAGCTAGAAGAAAGGACATTGAATGTTATCAACACAAAGTAATGATAAATGTTTGAGATGATGGATATGCTAACTAACTACAGTGATCTGATCACTATGCATTATATTTATGAAACATCACTATACTCCTTAAACATGCACAAATATGGGTCAATTTAATAAATTTTACAAAATAAAAACATAAATATCATAAAATACAAAAAGTAGTCCGGAAATAGAGTAAGAGTAAAGCTATAAAAATCTATATTTAAAATATTTACATAAAAGGCCCATAACCTAAATCCGCAAAGCTCATAAAGAGTTAGAAAAGTCTTTGGTTTAAATTAAAACTAACCCAAAATAATCTTTTTCAAACCCCAAGTAGAACATTTTGAGAGTTATTTGGTTAAGCATTTCTCAAAAAGAAGTTAAAAACTGAATATTGTGAGGATAATTTATAAAGTATATTAAGAAATCTTAAAGTCAGAAAATTCAATTTCTAACCTTCAGTTCTCACTGAGATTTTTTTTTATTTGAATGAGGGAATTTTATATTTTACCAGCTTTGTTCAGGGCATAATTAGAATATCAAAAGCAAAAAAGAACTGCTTGTCTTTCCCTGAGAAATCTTTAGCAATCTGACTCAGAGCCTTCAAAGAGCTGTCAGAGCTGCATAACAGATATTCTACATGCTATGTCTATATGTATGTGTGGGTCTGTATGTGGGTACATATGAACATATGTGTGGTATGTATATATGCATATAAATAGGTATACATATGAACTACTTTATATGTAATATTTTATTCACTACTATTTATTTTTATTTTAGAAAACCTATAGAATAAGGTTGGCATAAAATATTACATATTTAAAATGTCTTTCATGGTAGATATAGAGTTGTTTTGGATTATCAGTTGGAAACTTCTGACTATAAAAATTTTCTAGCAATATTGAAAACCTAGGCTTTCTTTAATGCATGCAATCTTGCCAATTGTTTAAGAATGAGTTTTCTTAGTCAATGTTAATTGACTTCCTATCAAGTAGTGATATTTGAAAACCCTATAATGATTATTAGCACTCAACACTTTTTTTTTCCAATGATTTTAGAGCGTGAAAAATTGGTTAGTAATCAGTCTGACAGAGCTTTCAACTTGAGGTTATTGGTAAAGGCTGCTCTGATTAATATTCTGCTATTCTTGTTGTTTAAAAATAGTTTATGCTCAAACACTCATTTTTGATTGAGGACTATGACAATTTAATTAAAGTTAAAACTCTAGTAGCTGTTGAAGAACATACATAATCCAATTACATTTTACTCAATTAATTTAATAGCAAACCAATTTGCTATAATTAGTGTTAATCCCTTGCTTTTTTTTTTTTTTCTTTTCAGCTGTTTATCAATGATCTGTGAGATATCTTAGAAGAAATCATATTGGGACATAATTATCAGCAGTGTAGTTAGAATTAATGACTAAATAATATTTAATTACCAAGAGTTCTCTATTTCTACATTAGTTAGAAAAGAAGATAGTAGGAATATAATTAAGAGACTTGCATATAACTTCAAAGATTAGAATTCCTTGATTTAACAACACCATTATCTAATTTCTACACCAGAAAATTGAAATTAAAATATCAAGTGAGGAAGGGAGTGATGCAATAGCATTTAACACCTCACTTCATACACAAATATAGACAAATTGAACTCTGAAAACCAAGGAAAGAGATTTCCATATTAATGGTACATATTGAAATCTTATATATATAAAAAAAACTCATACCTCATTTCAGTTTTGTTAACACTTTATTTTTAATGAAATTTATAACAATTTTTCATGTCTAATAGTGAAATATGTTAATTTTTAAAATGTGTACTATGCACTAGTAACCACTGTCAAAATGGTGATTCATTTCCTTCCATCCCTCTATATAAGTTTATAATTTTTTTTAAAATTAGGACATACATTGTTTATAATTAGTTATGCTTTTTTTCTTTATTTAAAAAATTGAGAGCATTAACTATTTCTTCATCAAATTTTAATACCAATGTAATATTTTACTTTATGAGTGATGATTTTTACCAACATTCTACTTTTCAAATTTAGATTGTTTCAATCATCTTTTATTCTTATATAAGATGACTCTTTCCCTGCATATGTTTTGTGTGTTTTGTTATTTTTTTCTTTAAAGTAGGATTACTATATTAGAAATTGTAAGAAATTTAATATGTCACATACAGAGAGAAAACCTTTAAAAATGTTGTACCAATTTACATTTCCATAGCACCGTATGGAAGGCTAGAGCTCTAAATATTAATCAATTTTACGTCTAACCATAATTTCTGTTACTGTACTACATGACATTAGAATTAACACTGGATCATTTTATTTTTGGTATACCTAATACCAGTGTACTTGCATTACAGAAGCAAATAAATGACATCTTTATTAAATTATTTTAGAAAATATTTCTCTATAAATCTTAGGCTAAGTTATGCTGTGATTTAAAAAAAAATATTAAAGCTGAAATCTTGGTGGCTTACACAATGACAGACATTTACTTCTACTAAGTCTCTCTCCATATCCACTTTACTACAGAACTAGGCTGAAGGAGCAGGCTATATCTGGAACATTGCCAAGTTCATGACTGAGGGAAAAGAGACATGATGATGCCATTCAATGACTTTTTTTTTTTTTTTTTTTTTTTTTGTGATGGTGTTTCGCTCTTGTTACCCAGGCTGGAGTGCAATGGCGCAATCTCGGCTCACTGCAACCTCCGCGTCCTGGGTTCAGGCAATTCTCCTGCCTCAGCCTCCCGAGTAGCTGGGACTACAGGCACGCGCCACCATGCCCAGCTAATTTTTTGTATTTTTAGTAGAGATGGGGTTTCACCATGTTGACCAGGATGGTCTCGATCTCTTGACCTTGTGATCCACCCGCCTCGGCCTCCCAGAGTGCTGGGATTACAGGCGTCATTCGATGACTTTTAAGGCTTATGCTCAGAAGTTCCACATACCACTTTCAACGCTTTCGTGGACAAAGCTAATAATGGGCCTGTGCCTATTATATCATATTGACTATATCATTTATCCATGAAATAGTAAATATTCTATCATAGGGAAGGACAGAAGGAACAGCAAATATTTTGAAAATATTTCAATCTAGTACATATAGTTCATGAAATACAATGAAAATCATATATAATATTGTATATAAAAAGCAAAAAAGAAAATTTTATCCAGTGGTTTACAACTTACCAAACAACCCAGGTGAAGAGAACTAGTAATTGAGCAGATCTAATTTGGGAATTTCCACCAAATATATTGCAGTTATATTTCATGGGAAAAAGAAGTGAGAATCATATTAATTATGTTCTTGTGTGGAATGCCTTCTTTGATTAATAAATTGGATTTTATAAAGTAAGAAAATCTGCAGTCATACTTACATTGGCATATTATCACACATAAACTGTATAATATATATAGCTATATACATACATATTTTATAGTATATGGGTATATTATATACACATATTTCCTAGTACTAATATATCTGACCTTTTAAGACAAATCTCATTTGAGCCAGTAATCCCTTTAATCTTCTTAAGTCTTAAAAGTGAATAATATGAAGTAGAAACTTCACATCTGATGGAGGAATCTTAGGAGAAAATAAGGGGTAGCCTTAAGTAGGATAGACAGAAGTAAGGCTGTTCAAAGAGCCTTAAGAGGATTCAGTAAAGTACTGTAAGTGGGGTCTAAAGTGGGTTTCTCACTACTGTCTACTTATTCATAGGAAATGATACCTAACATACCTTTTTCAGTTCTGCTTTCCTCAAGCAGAAGCCTTGATGGATCTTGTGGTTTGCAAATTCAGAATCCATAAAGACTATTACTTCTTTTCAATTACCCTCCTAAACAATTCTAAAAAGCTCAGGTACTCAGCACCCTGATGTAGCATTGATTTTTCCCTTGCACGTGACCCTGAGACACAAAATTTCACATGATAATCATGTTTCTGACAAGAATAGTATATGTCTAATTGTGCTGAAAACTCCAAGGCATGGTCAAACACCCAGAAGAAATAAGATAACAACTGGAAGACTAAGTAATTGTATTATGTAGAATTTAAAAATGTGTTCTTTGGATGTGATAGCAATCAAGCCACCATGTCTGTTATCTCCTGTTGATGAAATGATTGCCTACTCTGTCTACACAATGACCCGTTTACCATTTTTAAGTTTTCCAGGAAGAAGAAGACTACCTGTAGGCAAGGATATGTGAATTACATCAATTTATGACCCAAGACTTAGAGAGGTTGATCAGTACCAGGTTTTGGCTAATTTGTTGATCAATAATATAACTTAGATTCCACCTTGCCAGTCAGTGTGATATGCCATTCAGTCCTAAAATTTAATTTTTCATAGACTACCAAATTTCTGCCTTCATAATTATCTATGCCAACATCACGATAACATAAAAAACCTTGGAAACTTTGGGAAAAGTTTCTGAACTTACTCTGGTTCTTAAAAAAAAAAAAAAAAAAAAAAAAAAACGGTTCCTATTACTATCACCACTGTATATGGATTAATTGGTGATCTCTAATCTTTAGGAAACTTAATTTCTTAAAATTCATACTAGGTCTAACCGGGAATGTTTGGAAGTGTGTTCTTTTCATTGTTGTTGTTGTTGTTGTTATTTATTATTTTTATTGTACTTTAGGTTCTGTGGTACACGTGCAGATCATGCAGGACTGTCACACAGGTACACACATGGCAATGTGGTTTGCTGCCTCCATTACCGCATCACCCACATCTGGCATTTCTTCCCATGTTAATCCTCCCCAACCTCCCCACTCGCCCCCCCAACTGTCCCTCTCTTATCACCCCCAACAGCCAGTGTGTGATGCTCCCCTCCCTGTGTCCATGTGTTCTCATTGTTCAACACCCACCTATGAGTGAGAACATGCAGTGTTTGATTTTCTGTTCTTGTGTCAGTTTGCTGAGAATGATGGTTTCCAGATTCATCCATGTCCCTACAAAGGACACGAACTCATCGTTTCTTACAGCTGCATAGTATTCCATGGTGTATATGTGCCACATTTTCCTTGTCCAGTCTATCATTGATGGGCATTTGGGTTGGTTCCAGGTCTTTGCTATTGTAAACAGTGCCACTATGAACATACGTGTGCATGTGTCCCTATATTAGGATGGTTTATAATAGAATGGTTTATATACCCAGTAATGATATTGAAAGTGGTTTTAGAACTTATATTTGTTATTTATATTAAGTGATCTATTATTTTAGGAAATGTAAAAACAATAATATTAATTTTCATAACCCTCTGGTGTTTAATAGAAGTAGCAACATCATGACTTCTCTTTCCAATTTTTTTTACTTATATTGTTATTTTTTAGTTTTTATTTTAGTATAGGGACACATATGCAGGTTTTGTATATAGGAGGTAAAAATATACAAAACATATATGAAGGTTGGTGTACAGACTATTTTATCACCCAAGTAGTAAACATTTATCACCCAAGTAGTAAGCATTGTACCCAATAGGTATTTTTTTCTGCTCCTCCAACTTTCCACCATCAAGAAGGCCCCAGGGTCTGCTGTTGTCTACTTTGTGTTTATGTGTAACACAAAGTAAAATAGTTATTAAAATCTATATTAAAGATTACATTAAGGATTACATATAGAATAGTACAGATGTACACAGTAGGGAATCACTAAGTAATAGATTTTGTCCCTCTTTTTTAAATCTAAGGGAAAAAAGTATATTTTTTTAAATAAAATCTTATCCTTATACAATAAAAAGATGGACAAGTTCATTAGTACATTCTTGCATTGCTATAAAGAATTACCCGAGACTGGGAAATTTATAATAAAAGAAGCTGAATTAGCTTATAGTTCCACAGGCTATACAGAAGCATGGCTTCTGAGGCCTCAGGAAAATTACAATTATGGTAGAAAGTAAAGGGAAAGCAGTCTTGCTTGGCTCAAGAAAGAAGAAGTGAGCAAAGGTGGAATTGCTCTGCTCTTTTAAACAACCAGATCTCATAAGAATATACTCATTATCAGGTGAACAGCATGGGGGAAGTCTGTCCCATGCCTCAGTCACCTCTGCCAGGTCCCTCCTCCAACAATGTGGATTACAATTCGACATGAGACTTGGGCAGGGATACAAATAGAATTCATATAACCAAGTATGATGACTTACCATAAATTTTACTTTTGTTTCAGTATAACTGAGAATTGCATTTCCAAAGCATTAAGGATGTTAATTCACCCAGGTGACATGGCTCACACCTATAATCTCAGCACTTTAGGAAGCCGAAGTGGAAGGATCACTTAAGCTCAGGACTTTGAGACAAGCCTGGCAACAAAGTGAGACTCCATTCTAAACATTAAAAGTTAGCTGGGCATAGTGGTGCATGCTGATGGTCCCAGATACTGGAGGCTGATGCAGTAGGATCACTTGAACCAGGTAGTCAAGCCTGCATCAGACACATGATTATACCATGGCACTCCAGCCTAGGCAATGAAGTGAGACCATATCTCAAGAAAAAACAAAAAAAAAGTTAACTTCTGGGAAATGAAGACTTTTTTAAATTATAATTTTCCCTTGGACATTGAGTCCAAAAAAAGATCATGAAATTTTGGACCTTAATGTCTCTCAGCTACATTTAAGATATTTCAAGGTAACTTTAAAGTTTTGGATATTATAACAAAATATTCAAACATATGCTGTTTATCTGCACCGAAATGATTTTATTATGCACCCAATACAGGAGCAGCAGGACCAGATGGGTTCATAGGTGAATTCTACCAAAGATACAAAGAGAAGATGGTGCTATTCCTTCTGAAACTATTCCCAACAATACAAAAACAGGGAATCCTCCCTAACTCATTTTATGAGATCAACTTCATATATATATGCACCCAATACAGGAGCACCATGACCAGATGGGTTCACAGCCAAATTCTACCAGAGGCACAAAGAGGAGATGGTAACATTCCTTCTGAAACTATTCCAAACAATAAAAAAAACAGGGAATCTTCCCTAATTCATTTTATGAGACCAACATCATCCTGACACCAAAACCTGGCAGAGACACAAATAAAAAAGAAAATTTCAGGACAATATTCATGATGAACATTGATGTGAAAATTCTCAATAAAATGTGCAGCAAACCAAATTTAACAGCACAACCAAAAGCTCATCTATCACAATCAAGTAGGCTTCATCCCAAGGATGCAAGGCTAGTTCAATATATGCAAATCTATAAATGTAATCCATCACATAAACAGAACCAAAGACAAAAACCATGATTATCTCAATAGATGCAGAGAAGGCCTTTGAAAAAATTCAACACCGTTTATGCTAAAAACTCTCAATGAAATAGGTATTGATGAAACGTATCTCAAAATAATACTGAATGGACAAAAACTGGAAGCATTCCCTTTGAAAACTGGCTCAAGAAAAGAATACCCACTCTCACCACTCCTATTTAACATTGTTTTGGAAGTTCTGGCCAAGGCAACCAGGCAAGAAAAATAAATAAAGTGTATTCAGTTAGAAAAATGGAAACTCAAATTGTCTCTATTTGCAGACGACATGATTGTATATCTAGAAGACACCAGCATCTCAGCCCAAATTCTCTTTAAGCTGACAAGCAACTTTATCAGTTTCAGGATACAAAATCAATGTGCAAAAATCACAAGCATTCCTATATACCAATAACACACAAACAAAAAGCTAAATCATGGGTGAACTCCCATTCACAATTCCTACAAAGAGAATAAAATACCCAGGAATACAACTAACAAAGGATGTGAAGAGCCTGTTAAAGGAGAACTACAAACCACTTCTCATGGAAATAAGAGAGGACACAAACAGATGGAAAAACATTACATGCTAATGGTTAGGAAGAATCAATATCATGAAAACGGCCAAACTGCACAAAGTAATTTGTAGATTCAAAGCTATCCCCATCAAACTACCATTAACTTTTTTCATGGAATTGAAAAAAAAAAAACCCTTAAATTTAATATGGAGCCAAAAAATAAAATAAAATAAAATAAAATCCACATGGCCGAGACAATCCTAAGCAAGAAACAAACAAACAAACAAACAAAAACAAAGCTAGAGGCATCATGCTACCTGACTTCAAACTATACTACAAGGCTACTGTCATCAAAACAGCATGATGCTGGTACCAAAACAGAGATTATAGACCAATAGAACAGAACAGA
Source organism: Cebus imitator (assembly GCF_001604975.1). Taxonomy (NCBI): domain Eukaryota; kingdom Metazoa; phylum Chordata; class Mammalia; order Primates; family Cebidae; genus Cebus; species Cebus imitator. Next base: position 6,684,042 of record NW_016107411.1, on the reverse strand, counting down.
GGCCTCAGAAATAAAACCACACATCTTCAACCATCAGAATTTTTATAAACCTGACAAAAACAAGCAATGGGGAAATGATTCCCTATTTAATAAATGGTGTTGGTAAAACTGGCTAGCCATATGCAGAAAGCTGAAACTGAATCCATTCCTTACACTTTGTACAAAAATTAACTCCAGATGGATTAAAGATTTAAATGTAAGATCTAACACCATAAAAATCCTAAGGAAACCTAGGCAATACTATTCAGGACACAGGCATAGGCAAGGACTTCATGACTAAAACACTAAAAGCAATGGCAACAAAAAACAAAATAAACAAATGGGATCTAATTAAATGTAAGAGCTTCTGCATAGCAGAAGAATTATCATTAGAGTGAGCTGGCAAGCAAAAGAATGGGAAAAAATTTTGAAATCTACCCATACAACAAAGGGCTAATATCCAGAATCTATAAAGAATTTAAACAAATTTAAAAGAAAAAGACAAATAACCCCATCAAAATTGGGCAAAGGATATGAACAGATACTTCTCAGAAGAAGACATTTATGTAGCCAATAAACATATGAAAAAAGGCTCACCATCATTGGTCATTACAGAAATGCAAATCAAAACCACAATGAGATCCCATCTCATGCTAGTTAGAATGGTGATCATTAAAAAAATCAGGAGACAACACATGCTGGAGAGGATGTGGAGAAGTAGAAACACATTTACACTATTGATGGGAGTGTAAATTAGTTCAACCATTGTGGGAGACAGTGTGGCAACTCCTCCAGGATTTAGAATTAGAAATATCATTTGACCCAACAATCCCATTACTGGGTATATACCCAAAGGATTATAAATCATTCCACTATAAAGATATATGCACATGTATGTTTACTGTAGCACTCTTTACAATAGCAAAGACTTGGAACCAAACCAAATGCCCATCGATGATAAACTGAATAAAGAAAATGTGGCACATCTACACCATGGAATACTATGCAGCTGTACAAAAGAATGAATTCCTGTCGTTTTCAGGGATATACATAAAGCTGGAAACCATCATTCTCAGCAAGCTGACACAAGAACATAAACCAAACACTACATGTTCAAACTCACAAGTGGGTGTTGAACAATGAGAACACATGGACATAGGGAGGGTAACATCATTCACCAGGGCCTACCTGGGGGTGGTGCCAAGGTGAGGGACAGCAGTGATTTAGGGGCTAGAGGAATAACAGCATTAGGAGAAATACTTAATATAGACTACAGGGTGATGGATTCGGCAAACCACCATGGCAAACGTATACCTATGTAACAAACATACATGTTCTGCACATGTACCCCAGAACTTAAAGTATAATAATAAGAAAAGATGTTGATTGAAAAGAAAATAAAGGAATAATAATACTAAAAAGAAAAAAAAAAAACTTTCTTTTACTCCATCAAAGCTAGAGGTATATTCTCAGATTTCAAACACCATTATATTTCAAAAACCATCATTCTCAGGAAACTGACACACAAACAGAAAACCAAACACTGCATGTCCTCACTCATAAGTTGATGTTGAACAATGAGAACACATGCACACAGGGTGGGGAACATCACACATTGGGGCCTGTTGTTGGGTAGAGGGCAAGGGGAGGGATAGCATTAGGAGAAATACCTAATGTAGTTGATGGGGTGATAGATGCAGCAAACCACCATGGCACATGTATGCCTATGTAACAATCCTGCATGTCTGCCCATGTACCCCAGAACTTAAAGTATAATTTTAAAAAACTATCTAGAAAATACTTTACCTACTCAAAAATACACATGGTCAGTTGAGATTTCATGATTATCTTTAGAAGAGAGGAAACAGGCTTTGTGAAAAGAGAACTTATAACTACTAATGTCAAATAAGTCAATTTTAAAAAGCCCAAAAATTATAAAAAAAATCCATGTCAGGGAAATGAGTCTGTAAAGCATCACAGATTTTTTTTTCAATACATTCAGGGCCACTCCCTCAGGGAAAATTATTTGTATTTATCCCAATGACTTCTAACTTTATAAAATGACTTCCTTTGCCAATGAAACAGTAGTGAAAGTTACATGTAATATAAGGATTTGATCTAAAAGACAGCTCATGTTTCACCACATTCTAGGTTTCCTCTGCAATGACAACCACCAAAGTTCCAGAAAGAGGCTATTGATTTAGCTTGGATCCTGCAGTAAAGATGATGTGGAACAGAGTCTAAGGCAACCAATGACACATATATGGCAGAAAATAAGCATTTGCTGTATTAATCCTCTAACATTTTAATGTTGCTGTTTCTGTAGAACAATCTACCCTATTCTAAATGATATATGAATTTAACAAAACCTAATATAAAATATATAATTAGTATAAACATGAAATAGTTGTAAATAATTACACTTTAGACATTGTATTTGTCAGAGATGCTTACTAAAGTATGTAAAATGTACAATAGAAAACCTTGAAAGTGAATGTTTAAAAATATAATTGAACCCATATATTAAGATTGTAAATTTTTAATAATTATTTCTTAAGTATAAATGTAGAATCAAAACCTATTATTCTAAACAGATTAATGCAACCCATAATTAGGCACTACTTGATTATCAAAATATTTAGTGTAGGATAATTTGATGATCAGTTATTTAATATCTGGTGTAAGTTACCAAAACGGTAATTTAGTCAAGGCTAGATTTACTGTGGACAAAAATTATTATTTTTTTTAATTTTTCTTCCACATACTTGAATCTTAGAAGAAAATAGATACATTTGTCTATGAGTCTTAGCTCTGTACTTGGTTATCAGTTATATAATCTTAAGAAATGCATTTCATCATCATCTATATCTCAACTTCCATAATAAAATTAATTTATATAACATAATTTGTAAATACTTAGAAGCATTTGGCATGGTGCTAGGTTCTGATTAATCTAATTAATAAGTCAGACTCCATTACTGACCTCATGATACTTAGATTCTAGCAAAAGAGACAGATAACAAACAGGTAAATTAATAAATATATAATTAAAATTGCAATAAGTGTTAAGACAAACACTGACATAGTGACTCTACTTACTTAGATAAGGTATCAGGGAAGGCATTTCTGGGGAGTCGACTTTTAAGTCAAGACTGAAGTGAGAGGATCATGGAAAGTAATGTGAAGAACATCTTTTCAGTAAGAGAAAATTTGAGAAGAGGATATTTGAGAAGGACCTAGAAAGGAAAAAAACTCAGCATATTCTAGAAAAAAAAAATGCCTAGCTGGCTTGTGTATAGAAAAATATGATATCTAAGTAGATAAAATCCACATAAAGTTTAACAAAATTTTATTTGAGTCTAACTTCAAATGCATGCCATTGAAAGGTGCTAAACAAGGAATATAATATTTTAGAATGAAGTCTTTAAATAACTACTTTGGGACACTTAAGGGAACTTGCACCAACATGGCCAAATAGGAACACCTCCGGAGTACAGTTTCTAGCAAGAGCAATGCAGACAGCCAGTGATCTCTGGATTACCAACCGAGGTAACAGGTTCATCTCAATGGGGATGGTTGGACAGTGGGTGTAGCCTAAGGAGGGCAAATTGAGACAGGGTTGGGCACTGCCTCACCCAGGACGTGCAACAAACTGGAGGACCCCCATCTCCTACCCAATGGAGGCCAATGGGGACTTTTCTGGACACTCCGGCACTCGGTTCACATACTGTGCTACTCCCACAGTCTTTACAGCCTACAGACCAGGAGATTCTCACAGGGCCAACAAGTGCCATGCTTTCCAGCACAAATCCGGTGGTCATTTCAGACAGTGCCACAGGTCTAAAGTACAAATCTGGGAGTCATTTTAACTGGCACCTGGAATGCCTATGAGACAGAGATGCCCATTCCCCAGAAAAAAAAAAAAAGGGGGGGGGGTGAAGGCAGGGAGACAAGTGATTTGGTTAGGTGGGTCCCACCCACACAAAAACTAGCAAATTGAAAGTAACAGCTTGAGAGTTTTGCAGCCAGCACAGCAGATTGAGCTCGACCCAGGATTGTAAAGCTCCGTGGGGGGAAGGGCATCTGCCATTACTGAGGCAGTCCACTATCATCAAGGCAGTCTGCCATTACTGTGGCAGTCTGCCATTACCAAGGCAGTTCCAACCTTACCTGTGTAAACAAAAGCAAAAAGAAAGTTTACACAGCAGATGGGAAGAGCCCTCAGCAGCTCAGCACTGCCTCTGCAGGCAGAGTGTGACTAGACTCCCACCTTGCTGGTCAGGGCATCTCTGAAAAAAAGGCAGCAGCACATCAGGGACTTATAAATAAAGGCCCACCTTCATAGGGCAGAGCACCAAGGAAAAGCGGCAATTGTGAGTTCTACTGCAGCAGACTTAAATGTCCCTGACCAGCAGCTCTGAAGGGAACAACCAATCTCCCAGCACAGCACTTGAGCCCTGAAAAGGGACAGACTGCCTCCTCAAGTGGCTCTCTGACCTCTCTATATCCAAAGAGACACCTCACACAGGAGAGCATTGGCTGACATCTGGCCGGTACCGTTCTGGGTTGAAGCTACCAGAGGAAGGAACAAGCAGCAATAGTTGCTGCTTGTTCTGCAGTCCTGTGGGTGATTCCTTGGTAAGCAGGGTCTGAAGTGGACCTCCAGCAGTCCTGCAGCAGATGGGCCTGACTGTTAGAAAAAAACCTAAAAAACAGAAGGAAATAGCCTCAACATCAACAGAAAGGAGGTCCACTCAGAGACCCCATCCAAAAGTCACCAACTTCAAACATCAAAGTTAGATAAATACATGAAGACAGGAAGAAACCAGTGCAAAAAGGATGAAATCACCAAGAACAAGAATACCACTCCTCCTCCAATGGATCACAATTCCTCACCAGCAAGGGAACAAAACTGGATGGAGAATGAGTTTGAGGAATTGACAGAAGCAAACTTATGAAGGTGGGTAATAACAAACTTCTCTGAGCTAAAGGAACATGTTCTAACCCAATGCAAAGGACTAAGAACCTTGAAAAAAGGTTAGACAAAATGCTAACTAGAATAACCAGCTAAGAGAAGAGCATAAATGACTTGATGGAGCTGAAAAACACAGCACGAGAACTTTGCGAAGGATATACAAGTTTCAATAGCTGAATCTACCAAGTAAAAGAAAGAATATTAGAGACTGAAGATCAACTCAATAAAATAAAATGAGAAGGCACGATTAGAGAAAAAAAGAGTGAAAAGAAATGAATAAAACCTCCAAGAAATATGGGATTATGTGAAAAGACCTAATCTACATTTAATCTGTGTACCTGACTGTGATGAGGAGAACAAAACAAAGCTGGAAAACACTCTTCATGATATTATCCAGGAGAATTTCCCCAACCTAGCAAGACAGGCCAACATTCAAATCCAGGAAATACAGAGACCACCACAAAGATATTCCTCAACAAGAGCAACCCCAAGGCACATAATCATCAGATTCACAAGGGTTCAAATGAAGAAAAAAATGCTAAGAGAAGCCAGAAAGAATAGTCGGGTTACCCACAAAGGGAAGCCCATCAGACTCACAGCAGATCTCTCAGCAGAAAGTCTACAAGCCAGAATAGAGTGGTGGCCAATATCCAACAGCCTTAAAGAAAAGAATTTTCAACCCAGAATTTCACATCCAGCCAAACTAAGCTTCGTAAGTGAAGGAGAAATATGATCCTTTATGGACAAGCAGTTGCTGAGATATTTTGTCACCAGCAGGCCTGCCTTACAAGAGAGCTCCTGAGAGAGGCACTAAATGTGAAAAGACAAAATCAGTACCAGCCACTCCAAAAACATACCAAATAGTAAAGACCATTGACACAATGAATAAACTGCGTTAAGTAACTGGCAAAACAATCAGCTAGTATCAAAATGGCAAGATCAAATTCACATATAACAATATTAACCTTAAATATAAATTGGGTAAATGCTCCAATCAAATCATACAGGCTGGCAAATTGGATAAAAAGTCAAGACCCATTGGTGTACTGTATTCAGGAGACACGTCTCACAAGCAAAGACACACATAGACTCACAATAAAGGGATGGAAGAAAATTAATCAAGCAAATGGAGAGTGGAAAAAAAATAAAAGCAGGGGTTGAAATAATAGTCTCTGATAAAACAGACTTTAAAACAAGAAAGATCAAAAGAGACAAAGAAGGACATTACATAATGATGAAAGAATCAAGGCAACAAGAAGAGCTAACTATCCTAAATAAATATGCACCCGATATATTTTATTAGGTGCACCCAGATACATAAAGCAAGTTCTTAATGAACTTCAAAGAGACTTAGACTCCCACAAAATACAAGTGGGAGACTTAAACACTCTACTGTCAATATTAGATCAATGAGACAGAAAATTAACCAGGAAATCCAAGACTTGAACTCAGATCTGGACCAAGCGAACCTAACAGACATCTACAGAACTCTCCACCCCATGTCCACAGAATATACATTCGTCTCAGCACCACATTTCATTTACTCTAAAATTGACCACATAATTGGAAGTAAATCACTCCTCAGAAAATGCAAAATAATGGAATCATAACACCCCAGTCTCTCAGACCACAGTGCAATCAAATTAGAACTCAGGATTGAGAAGCTCACTTAAAACCACAGCACTACATGGAAACTAAACAACCTGTTCCTGAATGACTACTGGATAATAATGAAATGAAGGCAGAAATAAAGATGTTCTTTGAAACCAATGAGAATGAAGACACAACATATCAGAATCTATGGGACAAGTTTAAAGCAGTGTCTAGAAGGAAATTTCTAGCACTAAATCCCCAAATGAGGAGCAAGGAAAGATCTAAAATCGACACTCTATCATCACAATTAAAATAACTAGAGGAACAAGATCAAACAAATTCAAAAACTAGCAGAAGACAAGAAATAACTAAGACTAGAGCAGAACTGAAGGAGATAGATGCACACACACACACACACACACACACACACACACAAAACCCTTTAAAAACCTAATAAAAAAAATCAATGGCTGATCACTAGCCCCTCAGGACTGTAGCTCCCACTGAAAGCGCAGAGAACAAGAGGACGCCACACATTCAGATCAATTTTTGTTGCTCACACACCAGGAGATTCCCAGCGGAGGAGCCCCACGGGTCGCCAGCGTGACTCTTGTGGCCAGCGAGGCGGTTTTACCACTGCCTTGGTGCAGCGGTTCTTGGTGCAGAGTCAGAAAAGCACCATCAATCTTAACGCCGCTGTTTTGGCTGGTGCAGTGGGTTGCTCAGATTTTAGCACCGGGAATCAACAAGTTGGACGTCCATTCAGAAACCCAACTATAAAGATGGTAATTATAAAGACCATAGATGGATAAATTTATAACGAAGGGAAGAAACCAGCCTAAAAAGGCTGAGGATACCCAAAATCAGAATGCTTCTCCCTCTACAGGGGATCACAGTTCCTCATCAGCAACAGAACAAAGCCTGATGGAGAAAGACTGTGTTCCATTAGCAGAAGCAGGCTTCAAAAAGTGGATAAGAAACTTCTGGGAATTAAAAGAACTTGTTCTCACCCAATGCAAAGAAACTAAGAACTTTGAAAAAACATTTGATGAAATGTTAACAATAACACACAATTTAGAGAGGAATATAAGTGAATTAATGGAGCTGAAAAACACAACACAAGAACTTTGCGAACTATGCACAAGTTTTAACAGCCGAATTGATCAAGCAGAAGAAAAGATATCAGAGTTCGAAGACCAACTCAATGAAATAAAACAAAAAGACAAGATTAGAGAAAAAAGGATAAGAAAGAACGAGCAAAGTGTCCAAGAAATATGGGACTATGTGAAAAGACCTAATCTACGTTTGATAGGTGTACCTGAATGTCATGAAGAGAATCAATCCAAGCTGGAAAATACGCTTCAGGATATTATTCAGGAAAACTTTCCCAACCTAGCAAGGCAGGACAATATTCAACTCCAGGTAATGCAGAGAACACCACAAAGATATTCCTCAAGAAGACCAACCTCAAGGCACATAATCGCCAGATTCCCCCGGGTTGAAATGAAAGAGAAAATACTGAGGGCAGCCAGAGAGAAAGGTCAGGTTACCCATAAAGGGAAGCCTATCAGACTCACACCAGGTCTCTCAGCAGAAACCCTACAAGACAGAAGAGAGTTGGGGCCAATATTCAACATCCTTAAAGAAAAGAACTTTCAACCCAGAATTTTACATCCAGCCAAACTAAGCTTCGTAAGCGAAGGAAAAATAAAATCTTTTGTGAACAAGCAAGCACTCAGAGATTTCATCACCACCAGGCCCTGACTTACAAGAGCTTCTGAAAGAACCACTACAAATAGAAAGGAACAACCAGTATCAGCCTTTCTTAAAAATACAAAAAAATAAACAACATCAACATAATTAAGAACTTGCATCAACTAATGGGCAAAACAGCCAGCTAACATTAAATGGTAGTATCAAACTCACATATATTGTTATTAATTCTAAATCTAAATTGACTAAATCCCCCAATCCAAAGACACAGACAGACAAAAAAAAGCCAAGACCCATTGGTAGGCTACATTCAGATCCATCTCACATGCAAGGATACACAAAGACTCAAAGGGTTGGAGAAAAATTTACCAACCAAATGGAGAGCAAAAATAAATAAATAGAAAGCAGGAGTTGCAATTTTTGCTGATAAAATAGACTTTAAAGCAACAAAGATCAAAAGAAGCAAAGAAGGATATTATATAATAAAAGGATCAATGTAACAACAAGAGCTAAAGATCCTAAATATATACGCACCCAATACAGGAATACCCAGATATATAAGACTTATAAAGAGACTTGGACTCCCACACAATAATAGTGGGAGACTTCAACATCAATATTAGACAGATCAGTGAGACAGAAAGTTAACATCGATATCCAGGACTTGAACTCAGATCCGGAACAAGTAGACTTAATTAACATTTATAGAGCTCTCCATTTTAAATACACAAAATATACACTCTTATCAGTATCACATCACATCTATTTATAGGTTTAAATGAAATATTGGTTGGCTGCTTGTTAATTATTTTCTTCCCTCATTTTTTTAATGTCTCTATTAATAAACACAATTACAGGCATACCTATATTTAGACTGCATTCTAGCCCGGGCAATAAAGCAACACCCCTGTTCTTTCTCCCTCTTCCTCTTCCCCTTTCTTCCTCTCCTTCATTCTTTTTTTTTCCTTTTTCTTTTTTATTTAATTCTTTCTCTTTCTTTCTCTTTCTTCCAAAAAAAAAAAAAAAATCAATAAATCCAGGAGCTGTTTTTTTGAAAATATCAACAAAATAGATAGACCACTAGCCAGAATGCTAAAAAAGAAAATAGAGAAGAATCAAATAGATGCAATAAAAAATCATAAAGAGGATATCATTACCAATTCCACAGAAATACAAACTACCACCAGAGATTATTACAAACAACTCTCTGCACACAAACCAGTAAATCTAGAAAAAAAAATGGATAAATTCCTGGACACTTACACCCTCCAAAGCCCAAACCAGGAAGAAGTTGAATCCCTGAATAAACCAATAACAAGGTCTGAAGTTGAGGCAGCAATTAATAGCCTACGAACCAATAAAAGTCCATGTTTGGACAGGTTCAAAGCTGAATTCTACCACCTGTACAAAGAGGAGATGGTACCATTCCTTCTGAAACGATTCCAAACAATACAAAAAAAGTGAATCCTTCCTAATTTATTTTATGAGACCAACATTATCCTGATAACAAACCTGGCAGAGACTCAACTAAAAAAGAAAATTTCAGGCCTATATCCATGATGAATATTGATGCAAAAGTCTTCAAAAAAAAATACGGGCAAACTCAACGTGACAACACATCAAGAAGCTTTTCCATTATGATCAAGTAGGCTTCATCCCAGGGACGCATGGCTGGTTCAACATATGCAACTCTATAAACTCAAACCATCATATAAACAGTACCAAAGACAAAAACCACAAGATTATCTCAATAGATGCAGAGAAAGTCTTCAACAAAATTCCACAGTGCTTTATGCTAAAACCTCTGAATAACCTAAGTATCAATGGAATGTATCTCGAAATAATAAAAGCTATCTATGACTAACCCACAGTCAACATCATACTGTATGAACAAAAGCCAGAAGCAGTGCCTTTCAACAAGGGCACTAGACAAGGGTGCCTTCTCTCACCATTCCTATTCAACATAGTATTGGAAGTTCTAGCCAGAGCAATCAGGCAAGAAAAAGAAAAAAAGGATATTCAATTAGAAAAAGAGAAAATCAAATTGTCTCTATTTGTCAATGACATGACTGTATATCTAGAAGACCTCATTGTTTCAGCTCAAAATCTCCTTAAGATGATAAGCAGCTTCAGTAGAGTCTCAGGATCCAAACTCAATGTGCAAAAATTACAAGCATTCCTATACACAAATAACAGACAAACAGAGAGCCAAATCATGAGTGAACTCCCATTCACTACGAAGAGAATAAAATTCCTAGGAATACAACTAACAAAGGATGTGAAAGGACCTCTTCAAGGAGAACTACAAACTACTGCTCAAGGAAATCAGACAGGACACAAACAGATGGAAAAACATTCCATACTCATGGTTATGAAGAATCAATATCGTGAAAATGGCCATGTGGCCCAAAGTAATTCATAGATTCAATGCTATCCCCATCAAGCTACCACTGACCTTCTTTACAGAACTGGAAATGTCAGAATCTCTGGGACAAAAAAAGAGCCCGCATAGCCAAGATAATCCTAAGCAAAAAGAACAAAGCTGGAGGCATCACACTACCTGACTTCAAACTATACTACAGTTATCAAACATCATGGTACTGGTACCAAAACAGAGATATAAACCAATGGAACAGAGCAGTGGCCTCAGAAATAATGCCACATATCTACAACCATCTGATCTTTGACAAATCTGACAAAAACAAGCAATGGGGAAAGGATTCCCTGTTTAATAAATGGTGTTGGGAAAACTGGCTAGCCATGTGCAATAAGCTGAAACTGGACCCCTTCCTGACACCTTACACTAAAATTAACTCCATATGGATTAAAGATTTAAATATGAGACCTAACACCATAAAAACTCTAGAAGAAAACCTAGGCAATACCATTCAGGACATAGGCATAGACAAGGACTTCATAACTAAAATACTGAAAGCAATGACAACAAAAGCCAAAATAGGCAAATAGGATCTAATTAAACATAAGAGCTTCTGCACAGCAAAAGAAACAATCATTAGGGTGAACCAGCAACCAACAGAATGGGAAAAAATTTTTGCAAGGTACCCATCTGACAAAGTGCTAAT